>NW_024395824.1:18776989-19065248 GCF_016617805.1 Bactrocera tryoni | reverse complement strand
GCAAAGCCTCCTACGCCTCTTCTCTAGCGGCTCCACCCTGTCTTTACGACGCGGTTGTCAAAATCATCTGGAATGCAATAGAAGCGGGAGAAGATTTCGGAACTCTTAATGTGTCCGGTTTCTCGGAGTCTTATAGAAACATTCGCAGCAAATGCATTTGACAGCTATATCGTGGGTGCTATATGTAGAATGGCATTAAGTGCCATCGTTGGTATTGTACGTAGTGCACCGCTGATAACTATGAGAGCCGCTCGTTGAACCCTTTCTATCTGCCTAGCTGGTGCGCTTCATCGAGTGCCCTCCATCAGACAAATACGCCTTAGAATAGTGTTAGCTTAACTACGGATCATAAAACCAAAGAAAAATGGCTTGGTGAGAGCCCCCCCAACATTACACTATAATCGCGATGATTTTAAGCTAGATCTGATTTCATCAGCGTACGTTGAACGTGGAATAACGTGAAGTGTCTGTCTGAAATCAACTGAAAGAAGTAACAGAGTTCCACCAAATAGTTTGTTCATATTTTTTATATCTTTCAACATCCTATCCAAAGCTCTAGTGCAAAGCATGCCTCCTAATACGTTGGATATTGTCATCCCTTTACTTTATGTATATCGTGAAATGGCATTGGTCCAGTGACATTAACCAGCAATAGTTGCAGATTATATCACTCTGTCTGCCTTGTATTGAATGTATACGGCCCAAGTTATTTGGAAGCCGGCTTCGAGGCACCCAGGAGTATAGCTGATTGATTGGATGAACTGTACATGAAAATTATGGCATATATAATACACCATTTTTATACTCTCGCAACAAAGTTGCTAAGGAGAGTATTATAGTTTTGTTCACATAACGGTTGTTTGTTAGTCCTAAAACTAAAAGAGTCAGATATAGGGTTATATATACCAAAGTGATCAGGGTGACGAGTAGAGTTGAAATCCGGATGTCTGTCTGTCCGTCCGTCCGTCTGTCCGTCCGTCTGTCCGTCCGTCCGTGCAAGCTGTAACTTGAGTAAAAATTGAGATATCTTGATGAAACTTGGTACACGTATTTCTTAGCTCCATAAGAAGGTTAAGTTCGAAGATGGGCAAAATCGGCCCACTGCCACGCCCACAAAATGGCGGAAACCGAAAACCTATAAAGTGTCATAACTAAGCCATAAATAAAGATATTAAAGTAAAATTTGGCACAAAGGATCGCATAGGGAAGGGGCATATGTGGACGTAATTTTTTTGGAAAAGTGGGCGTGGCCCCGCCCCCTACTAAGTTTTTTGTACATATCTCGGAAACTACTATAGCTATGTCAACCAAACTCTATAGAGTCGTTTCCTTCAGGCATTTCCATATACAGTTCAAAAATGGAAGAAATCGGATAATACCACGCCCACCTCCCATACAAAGGTTATGTTGAAAATCACTAAAAGTGCGTTAACGGACTAACAAAAAACGTCAGAAACACAAAATTTTGCGGAAGAAATTGCAGAAGGAAGCTGCACCCAGGCGTTTTTTAAAAATTGAAAATGGGCGTGGCCTCGCCCACTTATGGACCAAAAACCATATCTCAGGAACTACTAGACCGATTTCAATGAAATTCGGTATATAATATTTTCTTAATACCCTGATGACATGTACAAAATATAGGTGAAATCGGTTCACAACCACGCCTTCTTCCAATATAACAATATTTTGAATTCCATCTGATGCCTTTTCTGTATAATACGAGTACATACATTAGGAACCAATGATGATAGCGGAATAAAACTTTACAAAAATACGGTATTTGAAAAATATGTAAATGACGTATACATAAATCTCGATTATCACTTTATCATGCGAGAGTATAAAATGTTCGGTGACACCCGAACTTAGCCCCTCCTTACTTGTTATATACTGTATTCGATTTCCATGTTTCGAATCTGTAAATGAAACAGAAAAATATTAAAACCGTGATTTAAAATCAGAGATTAATCGTATAAGAGTGAAAATTCAAAATTGTACGTATATTTCATTGTTGAATCATGAAAAAAAATTAAACCAAAACTTCTTGTAAAAAAATAAATGCAAAAAATTGGGTCGGACCATATTTAACCTTTCGTATTTTGATCCAAATCTCGTGATAATCGGTCAGGCGGTTTCGGAGACGTTTGGAAACAAACACGGTGACATGAGAGTTTCTTATATTCGATAAAAAACTCTTCCAAACGTACTATGTAGTAGTATTTTGAGAATGGCGACTCATTGCTAATATGCAAAGAATTGTTTTCTTTTAATAAGGATGGTTTACATTGAGTGGCGATTTCCAAAACGGTGCCGTGAACTTTTCCGAAATGTAATTTTGAATAAATGCATAATAAAATGGCGTTAAGTGAAAACTTTGTGATGTTAAACTGAATTATGATATAAATACACGAAACAGTGATTTAGTCTTAGGCAAATTATTGACGTTGGCATACTAGCAAGTCCACTTATTGGAATAAAAACGTGAACTATCTTTTGATGTATACAAAAAAACGTCGGTTTTAAAGAAGGGCCGTTGGCTTCTTGCAGTTCACTACAAGATTGTTGGCCCTCAGCGAGCGTTGGTCAACTTCTAGCAGCTCTGCAATTGCAGGGTCGTTTTGGACCAGGGTAAATCGCAAGAGGTCTAGTGAACTCTTTGCTTTCATCAAAGTCCACGTTTAAATGGTTGTGGAAGTTATAACTCGATACCGTCTGATCGGGATTCATGCGTTAAGATCGAACATTTTACCGGATGTCAGTTGCATCAGCTGCTTGAGACAAGATATATATATAGTATGGCCCGTATATGTCTGATCGAGACCAAAATGTCTCAAATAACATACTTTTAGACATCCAGATAAAATAGCAGAAATGGATAAGCAAACTTGGAAGAGGCTTAGAGCGCTTTGCCGATAGCTGATATCTACAAAAGTTTTCATCTGGCCTCACAATGACTGTACATTAGAGTCTAATAACGCAATTCTGTAAATAGTCTCTAGTCACTATTTGAGTCATTTTGGGGTAAAGTCTCAATGCGTGACAAGTTGCTATTCGCAACACAGTCTCTAGTCCTTAGTCACAAAATTTGTGAGTTGATAGTTAGCAGGTTACAAAACTAAAAAGAACTCTTGGTTGCCATTTTGAATATACAGACAAGAGATATTAATCGATTGTCGTTCTTTTGTATTTTGTAAGCAACTCAAACACGAAAAAGTTAAAAATAATCTATTTCTCATAAATTTCGCAGATATTCTGAAACAAAGTCAACAGATATTTGTTATTTTTATTGGGAATTATGCTTTTTGATTAAGTTATAGAAAATTTAATATTTGTTGTTGATGTTCGTTTTCAATTTAGAGATTTTTGTGACTTTCACTTACTGAGTTGCAAAATCGTCTCTACTCACAAAAATTGTCTCTAATTTCAAATCTCAATTATAGAGACTTGTTACTCACAGCAATGTCGAGGAATCTGCCTTCTATGCTAACGTAATCTATCTTTTACTGTAAGCACAACTTTTTTTCAATGGCTTGCTTAACTCAAGAATAAGAAAGAAAAAATGTTGTAGGATGTAAAAATGGGAAAGCATGCGCCTTTGTTGTATTTAGAGATGGGCAGTGTGAAAAAACCCAACGGGAATAAACCCAGGGGTTTTCCCATTTGGTATTTATGTGGGAAAACCCCCAACTGACGGATATTTTCATTATAGAACGTAATTATCACGATCTTAAAAAAATTAACATTTTTTAATTATTTTTATAACGAATGCAGCGAAAAATAGGTACTTTGCGATGGGCACATACTTTGCGCCAGCGTATATAGGGCACTAGCAGTTGCCTATTGTTCGAAAAGTGAAAATGTGTAGCCTGATTCTAAACTAAAACCAAGAGTTTATTATAACAACAAAAAGACGTCTTCTTGTTTTATTTTAAGATTTTTTCTGCGCATTGTGGTGGTGAAAGAACCTTTGACCAAAACAAAAAATAAAACAACGAGAGATACTTACTAACAAATATTTATTACACTTTACAAAAGTTACAAAAGTGTTTTTTTACAATTGAAAATTTTTAGTCACTATCGCTACTGTCATGATCATTAAATATATTATTAATATTGCTAAATTCTATTAGTTTTGTATTTTCACGAGATGTTGAAGGACGTTTTTCATTTATTGGGATACCAAACGGACTTGACTGGGTGTAGATAACGGCTCGTCATCATCGTCATTGTCATCAACTTTATGTTTGTGTAACAAGTTCCAATTATACGATATGAAAGCTATTTTTGCTGCCCTGTCTGTAGTCAATCTATTTCGTTTGTGACTATGTCTATGCGCATGAGTGCTAAAAGATCGTTCAGTGGCTGCTGAAGTACAGGGAGCAGTTAGAATACGCACTGCAACCCTACTCAGCAATTTGGACCTGCAGAGTCCTCTCCACCAAATTATCGGGTTCATTTCGGCGACATGTTTCCATATCAATGATCTACTCCATAAACCCTGTTTAGCTCTATAATTGGCTAAATCAACACCAACGTCAATATTGAGCGATTGGCTCACGTCGTGTATAAACTCCATGGCATCCAATTCGTGTTCTTCTTCTAATTCAATGCCTTGCGATCTTGGATCTAATAAATATGCAGCATAATGAATGGGTTTCAAACAATTATTTGTTCGCCTAATTACAGCATTTGTAATATCTTGTTTATGATGCTCATTTGCTCCGGAAATGCAAAATTAAATGTAGACTTAATATCTTTGAAGGCTATACATATAAACTTCATTTATAAGTATTACATTGCCTTCAAGTTTGAAAATTTTATCTGTTATAGGTTCCAGTAGTTTTATACAATTTTCTACCATAGTCCAGAAATTTAAATCCAATAAATTTGATTTTATTTTGCTTGAAATATTGGCATCTTCGTGAACTGCTTATGTCTGTAATGCAACTTTGGATTTTTTTAAACTTTTTAACGCAGTGCAGTAACTGCCCCAGCGGGTTTTTCCAGACAATTTCAATGTTTCACCTGAGCCTTTTTCTTTTAAAATCTGAGCTAATAAAACACTCAAACTTTGGTTTCTTTTTATTGCTTTTATCGTATCTGCGGCGATCGATATAAACGCATTAATAGGTTCTAGTTTTAAGCAATCTTCGCATAGCAAATTCAATGTATGTGCTACACATCTCAGCGGTATTATATGTGCATACGAATTTTTAACTATCTGAAATGCTCTTTGAATATTATTTGCGTTATCTCCGATAACAGTTACAAATTTGTGGCCTGTGGCATGCACGTTTATAACATTGATTAGCTCTTGAGATAAATATTGGCTTGTATGTCGATTTGTAAGAGTATTAAGGCTTTTAACAAAAACAGGCTCAGGTTTTGCAATAATGAAGTTGATGATACCTTCATTGCGCTGATTGCTCTAGCCATCAGACTGGAAATGTAAATCATTTAAAGACTTCAGTTCGTCTGTAATTTCATTGACCATTTCATTATAAATAGTTTCCAAATGTGTTGTGGAGATAGCTTTTCTGGATGGTAACTTATAAAGTGGTTGCAAATCGTCAAAAAATCGTACCCACAGCGGATGTTCAAGGATGGATAAAGGAGAACCGGTAACAAATATTGCCTTCGATAAGAGCTGATCTAGATAAAGTTTTATTTCTGTTAAAACTTCTGATGAAGTCGTAATATTAGAAATTGTATCCGTCAAACTGTTATCCTGTGACATTTCATTATGTGATTCAGCTTGCAAGAGCAGATTTGTGGCAGTTGTGCTAGTAACAGTTATTTTCTGTAATTTGTTCTTGATAACAGTTGGACATCTATAACATTTTAACAGATGGCTGGTCATCTTGCTGACATTGCCAAATTGGTAAACTTTTTCACAGTGTTTGCATTTTACTGTTTTACTGTTTGCCGAATGAAAATAGTTTTCCCATACATCAGTATTTTTCTTTCTGGGCATGATGTGATCAAAGGAAAAAAAAACAGATAAAAAAACAGTAGAAATGCATAGAGTTGTTCTGAAGTATTGTATATTAACAGAGTAGGTATACCTACGAAGCTAATATGAAATAAGTATAAATTCCAAAAGAAGGAATTATGCAGAAAAAAGCGTTTTAAATAGTCCCGTTGCACAGTCTCGCATAATGTCATCCTTGAAGAAACTGGCCCTTCATCATCAAGAATGACAAGATAAAACCTGAGAAGAGTAGCTGACAAAATCAGTGCCCACAGTTTTTTCTTGTTTATTCCAGAGTTTCGAAATAAAGTTATTTTAGACATATAATTTAATTACTTTTTAGGAATAGAGGGATTTTATTATCATTAAAATGATAATTATCAAAAAGTAAAGGAGGCTTTTGTTCAGGTACAGCCGAACATAATATACTTAATTTTAAGGATTAAATTCGTAAAAATATAATAAAAATGCCCTACATGAATTCATGAGACGAATTTGTTAATCTGCAACCATACGAAAGAAAATTATGTGATATGTCAGTCGTATACGTTTTAAAGCTATAAATTGCTTTGGATCGTATATTTAGGTCACAACAAATGTGAAATGTCAATACCACAGAAGACGAGCTTATTACTTTAATAGATAAGGTTACCATATTGCTATTAGGATATACATATTTCTTGAATAAATATGATCTTGTGAAATTATGTTTTGATGGATATGTGACAACATATACAAAATTTTGACTATCTATTGATAGTGCAGCCCACGACCCATTTGTTTGGAAACATTCGGACCAGAGAAGAGTTTTGGAAGAGCGTTTTCGGCAGAATAGGAATGAAAACTTATGGCTTTTAGGTATATTGTCTTCTTTTCGCTTTTTTCACCACATTTATTTACATTTAAGTAAGAGATTCTGACTACTCGCCGAAACCATGATGCATAACACTTTACAGAAACGCTTCGGATGGTGCAAGTGAAGCTATGCTCAATGAATTTTATCGCAAGAGTGGCAAAACTTACTAACGTTTGTGTGTCTTTATTCGTGTAAACTGTTTTTACAATGTAAACTTGAATACAAAATTTTTAATTATATAAACTCATTTATTTTTCATTCATTTTATTTTTATTTTCAAACTGATATTTCGTTAATTGGTATTTATTCCTATTATCACATTCGGAATGTACTCAGATTCTAAATAATGCAAAAATAAATAAAGTTCCATAACGGAAAATAAAAAAAAGTTTGAGCTCCAGTTTCTCTAAATGGATTCATAATTGGCTTGTTAGATACGTTGCTTCTCCACTTTTATGGCAACCAATCTTTCTTGCACAGATAGCATTTTTTCTTGCAAATATAGTGTTGAAAATACAAAAGTCACATGGATACACATATTCAATATAGTGTTGTTTGTATGGGAGAGAGATAGAACCAAGAAGATCTTGGAAAGAAAAAAAAGCTCTCTCTTTATCTGAGTACCTAGACATTTTGCCATAGATAAAACTTCTCTTACTTGCTTGTAGACGACGAGTGCGTGCAGTTGTATACATGGATAAATTGATCCGAAACTCTTTGATTCGAGAGAGCGCTGTCAAAGTCCACATTTTTTATAACATTTGCCAATGATGCCACTGCTGAAAAATATTAGATTGGGTATTTAATAAATTATACAAAACACTAAATTAAACACTTTGAAAATGCGTGCATATATAAATGCTAAAATGCAAAATCATTAATTAATTTACATAAACATTTATTTTGCCAAAATATGTTCGCACAGTTCAATGAAATTTCATTTCTCACTAATTTCGTCTAGCTTTTTGTCTGGCAGTTCATTGTTTTGATTGTCACCTGATTCGTAGCCCATGAACTTTCAGTATTGCCATACCAAACCGCGAGATCATGGGCTCTCTCAGAAAGCGAAGAGAGGAGTTTCGGATCAATTTATCCATGGTTGTATAATCAATAAAAATATTAATACATCGGCTGTTCACGGTAAGGTGGTTGTCGGGTTATGTGATTATTAGATTAAAAATAACCTCTATGCTCCGTGCTGAAATTTAAAATAAGTTCTGATATTCAGGAAATGGACTTTATTGAAGGTGTGTGCTTATTAAATAATCCGAATTTTAGGGGTTCAAAAAATTTGCAGACATCTTGCGCCCTGAACAGTGTCACAATACAATGGATGAAGTATTAGAAGAACTGCTAGAGGACATAACTTTAATCATCTGTAGTAGACGGGGAGATGAACTCCATGTTCCGACATCTATTCATTGGCGAGAAAATGTTCTGTGTTGCTTTGCCGATGGAGATTTTTACAAATGTTGCGCGTCAGCAAATGCCAATTCGCTCATCTCCTATTTTTTGATGCTTTGTAATGCTTTTTGATGCTTTTTATTTCGGTTTTAATTTGCTGATTGTAAACAACAAACAACTGTTAATATCAGATTTTCCAATAAGAAAATCTAAATGGAAATGCCATTCGCTTAGTTTTATTTATTTTTTGTGCTGCCATTTACTAAAATTCCAACGACTTTCTAACACTGGAAATAAGCAAACAACCACATAATCTGTAAACAAGGGCCTAGGTTGGTCAAAGTTGATTATTATGTCATACCGCATTTTGTTGTTGTTTACTTAATCACATAACCATATAACCCGATAACCACCTTATCGTGAACAGCCTAACAGTATTTATCGGATATAAACACTAGCAAAAATGCACAAAATTTGGTGCTTATAAACGAGTATTCTTATATCCAAATTTCGCTTATATGCACCATTGGTGCATTTATAAAAAACTCTCGTATATGCACAATTGGTGCGTATATAGGAACATTCTTATAAGTATGCAAAGTAATTATTCGATTTGGGTTTGGTGGGTTACTTACAACTCCTGTGGGCAACTCCGTGGTTTTCTTTATTTCGTTTCCTCTTAAATACAATATTTTTCTTAAGCTTAGATACAAATATTTATCTTACATTCTAAGAAGTATATCTATAATCTACAAGTGGAAAGGTTCATCTTACAATCTATGAATTACATCTTGGCAAAGTACAATGTTTCATATATACATATCCAATCTCGTTTCTTACCCGCTCATGGTTGGCAGGGTATATATACTATGCCCAACCCTGCGAACAAATAATGCACAAGCATTCATACATACATAAGCGTACACATGTGAATATGTCACCAATAAAAATTGGTTGACCGTGACAACGGAGATGCGAAAGAAGCGTGCGACACTTGTTATTATGAATATATGTATGTATATGGCTCGCATTTGCTTTCGTAACCATACAGACAAATGTGCCAAAGAAATAATATAAGTATGTACATATGCATCTGCCGTGGAGCGTGAGGTTTTTTTCGTTACGGAATTTCTGGATTCAGTCTCCGCGCTCAAGACCCGCGATAGAAGCTATGCAATAGCTTAAAAGTGAGATCTACCGGAAAAATTGCGTTAGCTGATGCGTCATCCGTTCACTACGCATTTGGAAGGAGGCTGAACCGTACGCTCTGCATTCCAGCTCCCGCTAAAAATCGTCACCGATGATAATAAAAGCAGCTGTAGTGTTTCTAAACAGAGCAATATAGCAAAATGTATGCGTGAGTGCTCATTAATAGTCTGGAACGAAGCTACCATGTCAAACATAACGTCTGTGGAAGCACTGGATAGGACAACGCGCTATTTGCGCAACAAAAATTCACATATGTGTTGATGTACAATTCTGTTGTCAGGAGATTTCCGACAAATCCTACCAGTTGTGTTTCGAGGAACACGCGCTGACGAAATAAATGCTTCCCTAAAAATATCCAACCTTTGACCACATGTCAATAAATTAGAGTTTAAAACTTATATGAGGGCTTCGTCCTTTTCCCATGTGAACAGGCTATTTCCAGAGATGCTTGGTTTAAAGAAAGAGCGGTTCTGTCACTAACTAACGAACAAGTAGATAAGGTAAACAACTTGATTCTTTCAAAGATTGATGCGCCAACAAAAATATACTACCGGGTCGATACTGTTCTCGATTTTGAAAAAGATGTTCATTTTTCTACAGAAATTCTAAACTCTTCGAACCAGTAGGTAGTCCTGCTATTTTATTAAGAAACCTAAACATTGCAATGGCGTTTTCTGGTAAAATCACTGAAAACTTTTATAATAGAGTGCACAACACGCACAGGACGTAGTCCGGAGAAGATGTATTGACTCTCCGAATCCCTCTGATACCATCGGATTTACCCTTCGAATTTAAATATTTACAGTTTCCGGTAAATAAATAGCAGGGTCAAACCTTCAACGTGCAAGCTTATAGCAGAAACAGTGGAGAACGTAGAATCATGGCCCGTGTCAGCTGATACGACCTATCTTATGGGCGCGCAATGTAACTGAACAGTGAAAAACGCTACTCCCTTCTCTCTTTGACGTGGGATGACGTGAGAGTTTACGACATTTGGATTTTTGCCGTAGAAACGTGGCAGCTGATTGCTCTCTCACAACGCAGGGTTGCCAATATCGATATACTGTAGTAATTATCAACATTTATAATTCAATCTGCTCAATATATTTCAATATGTTTGAAATTTTCTTAAAATAACTCAAAATCAGAGTCGAATGCTATTATTTATAAATATATAAACAATTTTGAATAGTTTGTTTTCAGTTTTGATATTTTATATTGTAAAAAATTTTAATTGAAAACATAGATGTGTACAAAACTACATATATATGCGTATTAAGCAATGGCAACATTGTTCAAATGAAAAGAAAGAAAGATGGCTGATTTCTGCGTCTTTACCACGTACTCAACTTTTAACACATTTTGCTCGCTAAGGAAGGAAAAGGAACGAAGGGAGTAGCGTGTTTGACTGTTTCTGCTATTAGATTTGAGCGTTGACTGTTTTTCACGTGGCCAGCTGTGTGTCGCTCTTTCAAGAGTAAACTCTAAAGAAATCATGTTTGTATTGTCTAATGGCAAGAAAGCTATGAACGTTGTATAAAAATAAGTAAAAATGTAGTGTATGAATTTAGATATTCCAAAGATAGCAGGAAATCTTCATGGTATAGGGAAAGGGGAATTAATTTACTCCAAATTTATTGCGTGCGGGCCAAGTCCAGTAATGAATAAATCAAAACTTCTGGATCAATTTTAATAATTTTGTCAGTGAGTGACATAGACTATATATTTTATACCTGAGCGAAGCAGGAGCGGGCCGCTTTGTTTTTATATACAACGTTCGCGATTTTTCTATAGTCTATTTAGTATCAGCATTGCACCCGTGCGAAGCCAGGGCGGTTTGCTAGTTTTAAAAATAAATTTAAGCATACGTTTTTGAAAAATAATTTTAACAAGTGAGAAAGAGCTAAGTTGGGGTGCAACAGAACATTTTATACTCTTGCAACTTGCAAGAATCAAGGCCAGGGCAATGCCTGAAAACTGAACGAATCAAGTGGAATTTAAAATTGTGCTATATGAGAAGTAGGTTATTGTCCGGAGATTTTTGTCTGACTTTGCACATTTTCACAGCGTGACATAGAAATATAAAAAGAATGTCACACTCCAAGTTTTATCTAAATTGGTCAGTCGGGTCCCGGGATATGGGATTTCGCCAAAAAGTAGGCGGTGCCACACCCACCGTCCAATTTTGACAACGGTCTCTATAAAGCGTTGTCATACCATCTCAGCGAAATTTTTATGTTTCTGGCGGATAGAATTCTCGTTTTTTCGCGCTTTCAGTAGTTTTGAACAGTACCATTATACGGGAAATGAGCGTGGTTTTCAACCGATTTCTTCCATTTTTACACTATCGGTAGGAGTTCTTGTAGTATTTGTGCTTGGCAAATTTGGTTTATATAGCTTTAGGGGTTTGGGAGATATGCATATTAAACATATTAGAGAGCGGGGTAATGCCCACTTTTTCAAAAATGTTTATCCGCTGGTGCCCCTTTGCTACTGCGATCCCTGTGTAAAATTACAGTTTTATATCTTAATTTAGTGCTTAGTTAGGGCACTTTATTTGTTTTCGGTTAATAGTGATTTGTGGGCGTGGCTCATCTACGAACTAAATTTTTTTTTGTACTAAGGAACCTGCATACCAAGTTTCTTCAAGATATCTCAATTTTTACTCAAGTTACAGCTTGTACGGACGGACAGACAGACAGTCAACCGGAATTCCACTTTTCTCGTCACCCTGATCATTTATATTAATTAGTTGGTGTCGTTTTCTGTTGCTTTGTATCAAATAATAGTAACGCATCATATGATACTTTTTGAATGTGTGGAGTGCTAACTACTCTCCCCTTGAAATTCATACGTCCTCGTTTGAATCTTTAGGTGTATTGAAGATTTGATTGAGTCCGTCTATTGACGATTGTGATGGTTTATTTGGTTCATCTTCCTTGGAGTGTTTTAAAAGATTTTTGGCGAAGATTAAGGCGGTTACTTTTATAATGACAATAAGGGTGATGCTGGTTGCGTATTTGGCTCTATTTGCTGCTTCTATCAAGCTTACATCTTTTGTATTGTTGAAGTTTATCTGTTTTACCGAGAGGAATTCTTCTATGTCGAGGCGTGCAGATGACGGTTGTAGGATGGCTGGTAATGGTTTACTTGCTGTTCTTTCTTCGTTATAGAATTTGTTTCCGTTAAATAATGGTTACGTTGGCATACAAAATAATGAATGACCCGTTTAAAAATTTAGATTCGTTATTTATTGAAATATCTGCATTGAATTTGTTTAGTAGTAGTATTCCAGGTCCCGTTTCCTCTATAGTTGGGATATGTTGGTTGTTGACCTCCGTGCAGTTTGGGAAACTACTTTTTAAAAGATTGTTTATACATGAGTCATTACTTGAATTACCACATTTTTATTTAGACATATTTGTAGGGAATTATATATATTTCACAATACTCTTTTATTCCATAGATTCTCCTCTTGTAATTTAAAATTGTATTGAAATTGATTTTATTAATTCTCCCATTATTTTTACCAGCAATTTTGGTTATTTACGGTTGGGATGCTTACATTATAGATTAAAATTTTGGCATTAGTTGCGTTTTTTATTTCCGAAAATTCGAGAGCTTTATCCATATTTACGTATGGGATATCGTCATTATCTTTTACTTTCCGTCATTTGACAAGATAAACGAATTTATTATGTTAGCTTTTGTCCAATATATTGCGTATGAAATATTTAGAATTTCTTCCTTAATTATTTCTAACTTGTATTTTAGCTGTAAAAATGATTCTACTTCTAATTTTTTTTTTCATTTTGTATACTTCACTTATATTATTTGTAATATTTGAAGAGGGAAGTGAGACGCATTTGTAGACGGAAAAAAAAGAGGCCGAAATGCGTGAGTATAAAGAGCTTGACAAGCTGGCCGACAGGGGTAATGCTCGAATTCTACGAAAAGATGCGGCGGCTAACAGAAGGTTTCAAGACCGGAGCTTACTCTTGTAGAACCCCCAAAGGTGATCTAGTGACCGATGCCCAGAGCATACTAAAATTATGGAGGGAACACTTCTCCAGAATGCTGAATGGGAGAGCACGTACAACGCCCGGAGATGGCGAACCCGATTCCCCAATCGATGACGACGGAGCAGACGTTCCATTGCCCGACCATGAAGAAGTTCGAATAGCAATTACCCGTCTGAAGAACAACAAAGAGGCAGGGGCCGATGGATTGGCTGCCGAGCTATTCAAACACGGCGGCGAAGAACTGATAAGGAGCATGCGTCAGCTTCTTTGTAAACTATGATCGGACGAAAGCATGCGCAACGATTGGAATTTAAGTGTGCTACGCCCAATCCACAAAAAAGGAGACCCCACAATCTGCGGCAACTACTGTGGGATAAGCCTCCTCAACATCGCATATAAAGTTCTATCGAGCGTATTGTGTGAAAGATTAAAGCCCACCGTCAACAAACTGATTGGACTTTATCAGTGTGGCTTTAGACCTGGCAAATCAACAGCCGACCAGATATTCATCATGCGCCAATCTTGGAAAAGACCCGTGAAAGAAGAATCGACACACACCACCTCTTCGTCGATTTCAAAGCTGCTTTCGACAGCACGAAAAGGAGCTGCCTTTATGCCGCGATGTCTGAATTTGGTATCCCCGCAAAACTAATACGGCTGTGTAAACTGACGTTGAGCAACACGAAAAGCTTCGTCAGGATCAGGAAGGACCTCTCCGAGCCGTCCGATACCAAACGAGGTATGAGACAAGGCGACTCCCTATCGTGCGACTTCTTCAATCTGCTTCTGGAGAAAATAGTTCGAGCTGCAGAACTTAATCGAGCAGGTACAATCTTTTATAAGAATGTACAGCATCGGCCTCAACACCCGCGCCGTTAGTTCTGCTTTCTCCAGGCTGGACAAGTAAGAAAAGCAAAAGGGTCTGGTAGTGAACGTGGGAAAGACCAAATATCTCCTGTTTTCAAACAAACAGTCGTCGCACTCGCGACTTGGCTTTCACGCCACTGTTGACAGGCATAACTTTGAAGTTGTAGATAGTTTCGTCCATCTTGGAACCAGTGCCACGCAGGATAACTTTTGCCAACAGGTGCTACTTCGGACTGAGTAGGCAATTGAGAAGCAAAGTCCTCTCTCGACGAACAAAAACCAAACTCTATAAGTCACTCATAATTCCCGTCCTGCTATATGTAGAAGCTTTGACAATGACCACATCTGATGAGTCGACATTACCAGTTTTCGAGAGAAGCGTTCTGTGAAAGATTTATGGTGGCGTTGGCCACGAGGAATATCGCATTGGATGGAACAATGAGCTGTATGAGATATATGACGACATTGACATAGTTCAGCGAATTAAAAGACAGCGGCTACGCTGGCTAGGCCATGTTGTCCGAATGGACGAAAACACTCCAGCTCTGAAAGTATTCGACGCAGTACCCGCCGGGGGAAGCAGAGGAAGAGGAAGACCTCCACTCCGTTGGAAGGACCAAGTGGAGAAAGACCTGGCTACTCATGGAATATCCAATTGGCGCCACGTAGCGAAAAGAAGAAACGACTGGCTCGCTTTTGTTAACTCGGCTATAATCGTGTAAGCGGCGTTTACGCCAATAAAGAAGAAGAATATGTATTATTTCACTAATTTTGTCTATTGTGAGTTTATTAATTAATAGCCGGTTATTATTATTTTGTAAGACATTAATAATTTTTGTTTGAAATTACTTCGTGTCTCTATGGTCTGGACTTCCTGCAACCCATTTCCCAGGTAATGTATTGATCTTTTCATTTTTATACTCTCGCAACAAAGTTGCTAAGGAGAGTATTATAGTTTTGTTCACATGACGGTTGTTTGTAAGTCCTAAAACTAAAAGAGTCAGATATAGGGTTATATATACCAAAGTGATCAGGGTGACGAGTAGAATTGAAATCCGGATGTCTGTCTGTCCCTCCGTCCGTCTGTCCGTCCGTCCGTGCAAGCTGTAACTTGAGTAAAAATGGAGATATCATGATGAAACTTGGTACACGTATTTCTTGGCTTCATAAGAAGGTTAAGTTCGAAGAAGGGCAAAATCGGCTAACTGTCACGCCCATAAAATGGCGGAAACCGAAAACCTATAAAGTGTCATAACTAAGCAATAAATAAAGATATTAAAGTGAATTGACACAAAGGATAGCATTAGGGAGGGGCATATTTGAACGTAATTTTTTTGGAAAAGTGGGCGTGACCCGCCCCCTAATAAGTTTTTTGTACATATCTCGGAAACTACTATAGCTACGTCAACCAAACTCTATAGAGTCGTTTTCTTTAGGCATTTCCATATACAGTTCTAAAATGGAAGAAATCAGATAATAACCACGCCCACCTCCCATACAAAGGTTATGTTGAAAATCACTAAAAGTGCGTTAACCGACTAACAAAATGCGTCAGAAACACTAAATTTTACGGAAGAGATGGCAGAAGAAAATTGCACCCAGCATTTTTTTTTCAAATTGAAAATGGGCGTGGCGTCGCCCACTTATAGGCCAAAAACCATATCTCAGGAACTACTTGACCGATTTCAATGAAATTGGGTATATAATATTTTCTTAACACCCTGATAATATGTACGAAATATTAGTGAAATCGGTTCACAACCACGCCTTCTTATACATATATACATTAGGAAATGAAAATACAGTTCAATACTCAAAGTACAGAAATTGATTTAATCTAATTAATTTTACAGCAAAATAAAAAAATATGTAAATGACGGATAATGAAATCTCGATTATCACTTTATCATGCGAGAGTATAAAATGTTCGGTGACACCCGAACTTAGCCCTTCCTTACTTGTTTTCTCTACTTTCTGATTATTCAGTTAGGCTCTTATTTGTGGAATATGAAAGGGAAGTTAGGATTTTTGCTTATAATTTCGGTTTCAATAGTTGCTTCTATATGGTCAAGTGTTTCCGTATATTTTCCAATGTCAATTTCATGTATTATCCTAAATATTTGAGTAATCGAGTATCTGTACTTCTGCGAGGCATAGCGGTGGTAATATTCTGGAAACACATTTAGTTACGTATCCTACAAGGAAGGAAATTTTTGGAATTATTTTTTTTTTTTCCGTTAACACGGTACTATTTCTATTTTCCTTAACTATTTCCTGTACTTAACTTAGTTTCTAATCTCCTATTTTTCTTAACAAATTTTATTTGTCCCGGGAGATATGGTTTTATTTCCTTCTTATTTATATTATGGTATTCGATATTCTTTTTTTGTTTCTGAGCTTATTTTTCTAAGTTGCTTTGTCTAGTTCTTCCTATGTCTTCCTTTTTAAATGTTGTGGAATGAACTAAATGTTCTTCAAAATGTCTGTGTCCACCGATCTCTTTTATACAGCGCATTATTTCGATTAATGTAGAGCGAAACCTTTCCACTTGTCCGTTAACTTGACTTTTGTATGGAGGAGTAGTGTAAATTTCTATTCCTAACTCGTCTTTCATGATAAATTTTAAAGAGGCTGAGTTTGGTTGAGATGATTCATTGTCAATTACTATTGTACCCGAGTTAGACATGTAGTAACAATACCATATATGATACAAATACCGTATGTGTGTCACCAAATACTAGCAAAATACCATATGAGCAATGTAGTATTTTGCTGGTAACAATACTATGATGTTTCATTGTGGTATTTGTATAAACACAGTTAAAAAACAGGTACCAAACTTTGCTAAAAGCTTTTACACAAAAGCTCTTCGAAATATTCTGTAAAAATTAATTAATGAAATGGAAAACAAAACATTCTTCACAAATTTTCTTCCGGAAAAGTAGGAAATGCCTCATTTTATGTGAGGATTTTAGAGAAACTATAACCAAATCGCTTTTTAGCGATGAAAATAGATTAACTTTAGAGTACTTTAAATAACTGAACTTATTTTCTCCATAACACACAACAACATATTTATTATTTAAAAATTTTTTTTTTTTAAGATTTAATGCCTATGAAACAAAGCTAGTATTTGAGTTTACTACATTGCCATGTGTGTCATCAACGTAGTAAATAGAACACCGTGATATCTTTACTATGGTATTGTTACTACATGTCTGTCTCAGATATTAGTTATGGTATCCTGAAGAAAAATATAATATCTCTTAGAGTTCTTCTGACGTCTTCTATTGCTCTGATTTTTAGTATTTTTGTTTCTACGTATTTTGTGAATTTACCTACAGCTGTCATAACTATTTTTCCCTCTGTTAAAAGTATATTGATATGGACCTGGATATGTTGGTAATGAATTTTCTGATATTTGCGGTTGATTGGGATTTCTCTTGTACTTGTGTTCTTTGCAAACAGTGCAGTTGGCTATTTTTATACTCTCGCAACAAAGTTGCTAAGGAGAGTATTATAGTTTTGTTCACATAACGGTTGTTTGTAAGTCCTAAAACTAAAAGAGTCAGATATAGGGTTATATATACCAAAGTGATCAGGATGACGAGTACAGTTCAATAATGGAAGAAACCGGATAATAACCACGCCCACCTCTCATACAAAGGTTATGTTGAAAATCACTAAAAGTGCGTTAACCGACTAACAAAAAACGTCAGAAACACTAAATTTTACGGAAGAAATTGCAGAAGGAAGCTGCACCCAGGCTTTTTTTGAAAATTGAAAATGGGCGTGGCCTCGCCCACTTATGGACCAAAAACCATATCTCAAGAACTACTAGACCGGTTTCAATGAAATTCGGTATATAATATTTTTTTAACACCCTGATGACATGTACGAAATATGGGTGAAATCGGTTCACAACCACGCCTTCTTCCAATATAACGCTATTTTGAATTCCATCTGATGCCTTTTCTGTATAATACGAGTATATACATTAGGAACCAATGATGATAGCGGAATGAAACTTTACAAAAATACGGTATTTGAAAAATATGTAAATGACGTATAATGAAATCTCGATTATCACTTTATCATGCGAGAGTATAAAATGTTCGGTGACACCCGAACTTAGCGCTTCCTTACTTGTTTGTTTATGTAATAGTAGAGTACTCGACATAGCACAGTGTGAGATTTCGACAATCTTGGTGGAAAAATTATTTCTTTAAGATTTTGGTCATTATATGGATTATTTATAAATGAAAAACATACATTTTTCTTTTAAATATACTTTAGAAGAAAAACTTATGCTTAAGGCACAACAGTTTAATTAAAAATATTCCAAGAAAATTTACTTGAACTCCGAAGGAAAAATTCCAAATTATAGATAATACATATATGTACATACATATATATACACATAAGTATATTTCCTCAAATATATATTAGAGTAATTTTTAATAGAATCATTAAAAAAAATACATACATACTCTCTCAAAACCAATAAATGATTTGCGTTTAAGCATATTGCACTAACATAGCTACATTTATTCACTTTTACATTTTCAAGTATACTTACGTGTATATTTGGCGTTTATTGTACGTACATACATACGTACAAATGTACATATAAAATTATACCATTAACAAAAATTTAAATTAAACCATCGTATAAAACGATGTGTGAGTTCATCTCATTGAAGACAAAAGTAAAAAATAGAAAAATTGGTCTTTTCGTATACTAAATAAGTTTTAAAAATTTATTTGTACTTCAGCTTTAGCTCCTCCATGGCGATTCGCTCTTTCATCTGTAGCTCTAGTTGTATGATGTATTTTAGCGCTAATATTTCAATTTCTTTGAGCTCCACTTCTTTAGCTTCTAACCAGCGTTTGAAAAACTACGCTACTCTCGTAGCATTTCATTTTACTCTTGCTACCGCTCTCACTTTGTCGGGAGCCGCAGCATAGCCTTAGCATAACAATGTAAAGTATGTGCTCTACTCTGCTCAGAGTTTTGTTAGGTAAAAAACATAGCTGGAGCGGGAGCAAAAAATTAAGTTCTGCGCTATGCTCTGGCGTAGCGGTAGCAAAAAATTGGGAGCGGTAGCACAGCAGAGCAAATGAAAAATTTCATGTGCTACAGCTCCCGAATGTGTTTGTTGTTTTTTTTTCTTTTTTGCTATTTTCTGGCATTTACAAGTATGGTACAAGTTGGTATATAAAAGAAAGTCGTTTATAACTCAAGAACGGCTGAACCGATTTGGCTTAAAATTGGTGGGGAGGTAGTTTAGAAGCAGGGTAAGGACATAGGATACATTTTATCTCTTTATGCTAAAATTCAATACAGCTTATAAAATACAAAAATTATATTTCAAATCATAAGCATTTGTTCAAAATTTTTTTAAGAATCATTTGAAAATTTTAGTAATTCAAAAATAGAAAGAAATAAGTAAAAATTTTCATTTCCAAACATGCTTAGTATATGGGTTATACTGATTTTGCTTCTTAACCAGGTAGTTTTTTTTTAAGACGAGCCCGTCCGATATATTTAATATCACAACAAAAAATGGCATTGGAATTTTCATCGTCAAGGCACTGCGGATACTTTGCTAGATTATTGGTCAAGGACGCAAATGCATTCATAACAAACAAAATGCGATATCTAACGTAAAGATAAAGCGGAATAATTGGAGTGTTGATAAAAAGGTTTATTATAATTTTAGATATACGGAAATCTTTTCGTTTCTTTGCAATATACATTGAAGTATGTACAGTAGTATCTCGATAGACCGGACACCCTTTAGTCCGGACACCTCTATAATCCGGACATGGCTATTATCCGCACAGTTTTATATTTTTTACTCTTTAATTCGGACGCTACAAAAAATGCAGACATTTGTTTCTCTTTTCGTTTTGGTATTATGATTTTTACTTTGCGTTGTGAGTTTTTGCTGCAGCAGTTTGAAGAATATCGGTACTTTAACGAAAAAATGTGCGTATATATGTACTAAATATGTACTTAATGTATTGCCAATTATGGTGTATTTATTCCAAGAATGATATTATTCTCTACACGGCGGTGCACCGTTTGTTTATTCATATGTAGTTCGTGAAGTGACACAGTGACTGGACTTGCATTCAATTTCTTTGTTATTAAAATGAGCGGCAGACAAATAAATAAAAGAGCTCATAAAACCCTATCTATTCAGAAAAAATGTGAAATATTAGATCGCCTTGATAAAGGAAAATCTATTAGATACGTTGCAGAACAATTTCGGGTAACAAAATCTACTGTATTTGACATAAAAAAGAAACATGATGCTATCAGAAAGTATGCGTCCAACTGTGTGCAGAAACCAGATTAGTTAAAGTTAATAAATTTGTGGTATTTCTCAGAAAAAAGGCAGACCGTGTGACTAGGAGAACATCCGGATATGGAGAAGGCCTTAATGACTTGGTTTGCTCAACAGAGAACACAAAGCAAAATATATCTATAATCAAATAACTGGCAAAAATGATTTTGGGGCAAGTTTGGGGTGGATTTCAAATTTTAAAGCACGACATGGCATAAGGAAATTAAAAATTTGTGGTGAAAAAGTAAGCGGTGATGTTTCTGTAGTGGAACCATTCAGGCAAAATTAAAATCTATTATAGAAGAAATGAACCTAGACCATGACCAGATTTATAATGCAGATAAATCGGCAGCCTTTTGGAAAGTTATTCCTGCAAATACATTGGCGCACTCGCAAGAAAAATCTGCATCTTGTCGAAAAATTTCAAAGGATCGCGTAACTTTTATGCCTTGTTGAAATGCATCTGGCACACATAAGCTACCCCTTTTGGTAATAGGCAAATCAACTAATCCACGATCATTTCAAAATTGAAATGTGCCTGTAACTTATAAACCAACTAAAAAAGGTTGGATGTCAACGTTCTTATTTACTGAATGATTCTTACTTATTGAATGAATGAAATTTTTGCAAGACAATAATAGACCATTAAAAGCTATTTTACTAATCGACAATGCTCCATGCCACCCAAGATCAGAAGATATTGACATAGACACTAATTTTCGAATTGTCTTTCTTCCACCCAATTAGACAGCAATCATACAGCCTTTATGTTAAAGTGTCTACATTCAACAAATTGAATTATCTTCTAATTGATAATACAGATATTGGAATTGCATTAAAAAAACTTTACGCTACGAAATTGCGTCACACTTTTAAACAATGCGTGGTTAGGTATATCAGTTGTTGTGTAGTGACCTACAAGAATGGATGGAGGAAGATTTGATACCTCTGGTTCAACTTACAGCCGCTAATTCAGACATGAATGAAATTCATACCATCATCGCTTCAATAAATCTGGATGCTCATGTTGATACTCAAACCATAAATGACTGGGCCACTGGAAGAGATGAATTCGAATACGATTTTTCTGATCGGGAAATTGTGCAATCTGTGTTAGAAAACGATAATATTGAGGAAAATGGTTCTGACTGAAGTGAAGCAAAAAGTATTTTTTCCAAAGCAATTCAGTGGGCAGAACAAATTGACGCTTCGGCTATGGACATTTTAACTTTAAAACGCTTAAAGGAAACTGCAGATAAAATGTTTAGAGAAAACTCTAAACAGACCAAAATTGATACTTTTTTTCAAATGCATAACAATTAAAAGTATCCATGTTTACATAAAATTTTAATAAAAACTGAATTTGAATTAAAAATGTATGTTAATTGTGTCAAATTTCTTTCCCGCAATTAACCATTAAAAAAATATCTATAATCCGGATACCCCAACATCAAGGGTGTCATATTTTTTCACTTTAGATGATCCTGTAAGGAGTGATCCTGCCAACGCGGGCACATCTTTTTTCCGAGGAGTCATCGGAAATGGCGTCGCAATGGCCAAGTTTCAAATATCCTTCCCCAAAAATTTCAGAATTTTTTTTTGTTAATAGTGTATGTTTATAACAATAAAAAAATCTAATAAAATATTTAATTTTTCATATGAGAAAAATATTGTTGAAAAAGGCCGTTTTTTACCCGAGGACATGGGTTCCATCGTATACCTCGCATACCCCTTATGAGGGCTGTCAATTTAAACCAATTTTGACAAGAGTTGCACTTTGTGTCATCAAGCTAAAATCTATATTATTGCTTAAGTTGTAGGAAATGTTTTAAGGATCATTCGGAACAACATATATGGGCACAATTCCGTTTTCTTTGGCGCCGCGATCTGAAGGTACCGTTGGAAAGAAGAAGTCCTCCTGATTAAAAAATATACAGAGTTATAGGTACCGCAAACGCTTAGTTTACAAGATATTCGACCTTAAAGTTCAAAAATTCGCAAAAAAAAAGCTATTTCACAACGCACAATGGGGCAGCAGACCAGAAAAGTTGGCAAAAACTAATTTTTTCAAAATAGCCGGTAGCACTTTTCGTTTATTGCTTTGGATTTATGAATATACTAGCAACAATATACCAACGGTTTTTCAATGTCATTTTCACCACCTCTCTTTTCAGAGCTTTACAAACACAGAGCTTATTTTCGCAATAAGTGCAGTTTGATTTTTGTGCATTTTTTATTCACAGTTTGAATATATATTTTTCAGTCGCTGACTATAATTTAGCAACTTTAATTATGGAGCCATCAACATCGGGTATTTATAATGATTAATTTATATTCACTTTGTGCGTAATTGTGATTTTCACATTTTGGTCGTTTTTTTCGGAAACCTACCTTAATAAGTTTATTTTCCTACAGTTGTAAGTTTTAAAAATTGAAAAAGTTAGTGAGCCCGGCATGATCGGCCAAAAATTTTTTAATTATCCTGTAATATGTATATTTATGTACTTAATTGGAAAAAAAAATTGTGCGGATTTTTTGCGTTTTGGCATTTGCTCTCATTTATGTATGTGCCTATATACTACCTTTTGTTGTAGTTTAGTTCGAAGCTTTTTTTACTTTGTTTTGATTATTTGTTTGTCAAACGTCAACTACAAGTACAAATGTGAACAGCATTGATCTTTATTATTTTAGTTGTAAATCGTCAAATAGAATCCAGTGTTGCCATACTATCTTAATTTTATAATCTTTTAGTGGTTGATTTAACTTTTCATTTCAGGTGTTAGTTCAAAAACAATTTTTGTCAATCGTAGGGAGCTCATTCAAATAATATTTTGTTGTGAAAAAATCACAACTGATGAAAAGTTTATTTTTTTAAAAAATGAATTGGAAAAACAAACAAAATTTCAGCAAGTGACTAAAGAAGAATTGAATAAAACATTGAACCGCCTGAAGTCTGAATTTAAACTTCGTTGGAACAAATCGTACCGAAAAATAGACGTTTTTAATGAAATTAATAAAACATGGCTGGATTGCTCAATTTGTTTTATGAAAAATTCAAGCCGAAAAGGTGGTCGGCCTGAGAGATCTTTTGAAGAAAGCTCAGAGCGTACCAAACGATTGAAAACAAAAGATTTGAGGGAATCTACGCCAGTTGATGTCCTGAGTTATGCTACTCAAATGAAATTAAGGGAATCGGGTAAAGTGAAGGCATCAAAACTTTTGATGAAAAGCTTATCTCAGAATTATGATAGCGCAAATATGTGTTCAAAAACTTCATCAGGTCATTACGAAAGTACTTGTTTGTCAGGTGAAGATGCTTTGGCTGTCGTGGTAGATGCCAAGTTGACAAGGAATCAGTACAATATAATAAGATTGGCTGCTCGGGATAAATTTCCTTCCTATAAAGTAATACAGGAAGAAAAAAAGAAATGTTATCCTTCCAAAGAACACATCAAGGCAACTAATACGCTTGTCTGTGCAACTTTACAATCCTTACTGGACCACACAATATGTCGTCTGATTATTGCACAGAGGACTGTAATAGATTCCATTCCCGGAAAGGATTTACACAAATTGCGTATGTACACAAAGTGGGGATTCGATGGTAGCTCAGGCCATAGCTCATATAAACAAGTATTTCATGGTATTGAAGCTTCTGATTCTGCTGTCTTCATAACTAGTATTGTGCCTATTCGTATTGTGTTGGGCGAAAAAGTTGTTTGGCAAAATCCTGCTCCATCTTCGATGCGCTATTGCAGGCCTTTGAAAATTGAATTTATTAAGGAATCCTCTGAAGTTTCAATAGCGGAGAAAAACAGAGTTACTGAAGAGATTGGAAATCTTAAAAAATCTAAAACGATATGTGATGGAAAATCTATTGAAGTTGAGCACGTTTTACTTTTTACTATGGTGGATGGAAAAGTTTGTAATGCGATAACCCAGACGACATCCACTCAAAAGTGATACATTTGTAGTGCAACATCAAAAGATTTTAACAATATTGACAAAATGGTGAAACAAGAAATACATACAGATAACTTAAGCTTTGGACTATCAATATTGCATGGATGGATAAGATTCTTTGAGTGTCTTTTGCATCTGTCTTATAAACTGCCAATAGAAAAATGGCAAGTTCGAAATGACTTGGAAAAAAATATTGTTGCTGAAAATAAAAAACGAATACAAAACGAATTTAAAAAACGCTGCTGTTTGATTGTTGATGTTCCAAAGCCAGGGTTTGGAAATTCTAATGATGGCAACACAGCGCGACGATTCTTTAGGGAGGCAGAGGTTTCGGCCGAAATTACAAAATTGGATTTAACTTTGATTAAAAGATTGCACAATATATTAATAACTGTAGCCAGCGGACATGAAATAAATGTTGAAAAGTTCACGAAGTATTGCCAGGACACTGCTAGGTACTTTGTGGATAAATACCCTTGGTATCGTATGCCTCCAACAATGCATAAGTTTTTAATACATGGCCCTGAAATAATTTCTCACGCTTTACTACCAATCGGCCAATTATCGGAAGAAGCACAAGAGGCTTGCAACAAGGATTTTAAAAGATATCGCGAACATCATTCAAGAAAATGTGGCCGTGTGGAAACTAATATTGACATATTCAATTCATTTATGCTAAGGTCTGATCCGGTAATAAGTTCAAAGAGAAAATTCAAAAGAACTAATAACCAAAAGTTACCAACTGAAGTATTGGAATTATTGATATGTCCACTTATTCCTAATAACGATGAAGAATATGATGATATTTGCGATGATGACGGTCAACAAAACGAAAATTGGTCTAGTGATGAAAGTAGCAATATAAATATATAAAATATAATAATATTAAAATAAAGCAGTCGCCACCAATCACTATATGAACGGTTCAGGTAAATCTGATACAGTCTAAAAACTTCGGTTGTAAGCGCAATATTCTGAAATTTGGTACACATACCTATTTTAGTAAGAGGAATCAGGGTACCAATTTCCAACTTCCTAGCTTAAGCCGTTTAGTTGATGCCAACTTTTAGGTCATTCTGCCCCACTGTGCGACGTTAAACACACTTTATTCACATTTTTCTCTTTAAATTAATTAAATTACACTATAATCTTTTAAATAAATCCACATTTTACACTTTTAGCAGGTTTTTTATCTAAAAAATCTTTATTTTAAAAATTACATTTTTACACTCGTTTGAACCTCATTTGTTTACCAAAAATTCGACGAAATGGAGCGCTGCCATGTGATGATGAGGCAATTCGCAAAAATTCCTCTATTCATGCATATGGATATTTTCTTTTTAAATGTATTAAGCAAATAAGTAATATTATATACATGTATTAGTAATATTATATAATAATATTATATACATATGTATAAGTAATATTATATAACAATACATGCCGTTTGAATTTAAGCGCTTGCACTTCCCAGTACGTCTTGCCTTTGCGATGACCATCAACAAATCGCAAGGCCAAACGTTTCTAGTGTGCGGCGTCAATTTGGAAGAACCGTGCTTCTCCCACGGCCAATTGTTCGTCGCATGCTCGAGAGTGGGAACACCAAGGTGCTTATTCATTTACGCGCCAAGTGGAAAAACTAAAAATGTTGTATACCAATATGTTTTATAACTGTTTTATAAATAAGTAACAATTTTACAACAATAAATAAAACTCAAAGTAAAAACCCTTAAGAGTTTTAATCGATTTAGGTGTTGCTAAACGCACAGAGTAACAGCTAGTTACATTATAATTTGCCTATTTTGCTAAAAATAGAAATAGAAAAGTCTAAAAAATGCGAAACCAATAATAATATGTATGTCGGCGCACCCTAATAGTGTGTGGATATTGGTATGCGTGTGTGAGTGTATGTGTATACAGTTTAGGGGATTTCATTAGAAGACTAAGTTCCTCATAATTGCATCAGCCGTTGATTGTACTGTGATTGGTTGTCTGCATGTTGTCGCTTTGGGAAGTACCGCTTTAGCGGGGCGACAACGTGGCGTCGCCACCGTCGAGTGTGGTTGTCTGCATGTCGTCTCTTCAAGGAGTACCGTTTTAGCGGGACGACAGCGTGGCGTCGCTATCGTTGAGCGTGGTTCGGTGGTAAGTTCAAAAGGAAGAAAACTACGTAGAGTCAGTCGAGTTGAGGTCTTGATCTAGTGAAGTCGTGTTCAAGAGTTAATAGTGTGAAGAGAGAAAATATTGTGAAGTGTAAGGGTGAAACCGAAACTCGCTACGCTGCAAACATGTGAATCAATGGAATTCCAACATGTATATAAAAATATTATATTACAATCATATACATATACATAATATTATAATATTATCACACGATTTTACTTATTTGTGTTAATTAATTATAAATTACATACGGATATCATTCATTTATTCATATATGTATGTATATGGAAAAGTGTTCACATATTCAATTTTAGCTTGAAAAATCTTATTTATAGTTTTTTTTATAGTTAATAAAGAAAAAAGAATCACTCGAAAGTACAAACAAAGAAAACGCTGTGAAACGCTGAAAATCCTTCATTTTTGGTTTTTAAGGTGTGGCAAAGCTGGTTTTCCTCGTAAATAACTATAAACACTCTAAACTTTTCAGTCATGAATTTGACAAATGATTTTTATATTACTAAATTTAGCTAAAAAATTGCAAAATAAATGTGAAATGTGAGCTTATTTCAAAGCTTGGAGTGTGTATTTAAATATACAGATTAAAAAATGTGAAAAGATTTAGTGAAACATAGAGAAATAACATGATTTCTTAGTGCAAATTTTTGAATTTTTAAACGTGAATATTTTAAAAAATATGAGTTATTTTCACATTATTTTTGGATATTCCTCCTTTGGAGAAACTCCCATATCCGCACATTTATACGGAAATTCGGTTTTTTTACCCCTCCGCCAAAGTAATCGGAATCGTGCCCAGCGCTCCATTTTGTCGTAATTGTTAGCACATAAATGTTGTTTACGAGGGTAAAATGTAATTTTTAAAATAAAGATTTCTTAGGTAAAAAACGTGCAAAAAGTGTAAAATATGGATTTATTTAAATGTTTATAGTTTAATTTAATTAATTTGAAGTGGAAAATGTGCGTAGAGTGCGTAAAAGGTGGTGAAATAGCTTGTTGAAATGTTCGCATTTTGGGAATTTTTGAACTTTAAAGGCGAATATCTCGTAAACTGAGCGTTTGCGGTACCTATAGCCCTGTTTATTTTTTAATCAGGAGGACTTCCTCTTTCCAACGATACCTTCAGATCGCGGCGCCAAAGAAATCGGAATCGTGCCCCAGAATAGACCCCGATCTGTCCAATATCTGTCCTACATGCAATGAGTCTCCGCATGACACTGGCCACCTCTTTGCATGCCCTGCCAACCCTACTCATCTAACGCCCCTTTCTCTTTGGTATTACCCCGTCGAAAAAGCGCGATTCCTGGACCTCCCGCTAGATGACGTAGACGACAACCTGGATAACCCTTACCATCTAAACGGGGACTAATGACCGTTAAAACAACAGCGTTTCATTCGCACGAAATTAAACGACTATATCATGTACATTTCTCGATTCTTCTCTCTCCTACTAAATCCGCAACCATTTTAGGGAACTCGACGGAAGAGTACAATTTGGATCTTAATATTGCAGTTAATTACATTGAAATTCCGACTGTAAACAACTATAAAATATCCGATGTTACACTCGATCTTTCACTCTGCATACGTACGAGATTATTGTTAAAGTACAGACTCTCGACAAAATCATTGATTCGCTAACAGGCAGGACCTGGGGAAATGACAAAAAAGCGTTTTTAGCAACATATTAGGCATTCTGCAAGACGGTACGAAGCACCGGTATGGTCAGCTAGGTATAGTAAAACGCTGATGATGACTCTTCAGACTTGTCAGAATACTGGACTCCGTACGATAACAACATTTATGTGTCTTCCGTGGATCACCTACATAGCGAGGCCAGGGGTCGAATCGTTACATCCGTGCACGGATCGGCAAACATACGAAAGAAAATTACGTGATACGTCAATCGTGTGCGGTGATTAGCATTATGACATACGATAGCAAACGGATCGTAATGTATTTTCAATTCACAATAGTTTTTAAATTCCACATTGCTCTGGATCGTATTTTTAGGTCACAATAGATGTGGAACTGTCAAAACTGTTGCGAAGTTTTCAAGAAACTAACAGAAGTAAATCAAAAATATCAAAATGTATCCAACTGTGTTTTTTTTTTTGAGCTCTAGTGAAAGTGATGGGCATAAAAAAATAGTGCGGAGATAGCTAAGAGATCGTAGCAATAGCGTAGGAATAAAAAAAATATGAATCCTCATTTACAAAATTTTCTTTGTAGATGTATCGTTGAACAAAGCAAAGGAATCTTAAAAACACGGTGGAGAATTTTAGGATTTTAGGCAAGAGAGGAAAGTATCACCTCACAAAGGTGCAAGATTTGCAAACGTTTGTGAGGCATTACATAACATCTGCATACAATTTACAACAAGTCGAGACCCTCAAAATTACGATTCTTATCACACTAAGAAATGGACACTGGGGTAACGAACC
This sequence comes from Bactrocera tryoni, assembly GCF_016617805.1. NCBI lineage: Eukaryota > Metazoa > Arthropoda > Insecta > Diptera > Tephritidae > Bactrocera > Bactrocera tryoni. The sequence goes on along the minus strand of NW_024395824.1, from coordinate 19,035,981 downwards.
GCTTCAGCGCAATCGACCAAACGATAAGAGATCAAATAAAGTATTCTTTAATACATTTAATTAAAAAATGTATATGTCCTTAACCTTGTAAATAATTTTATTTTTATTGTCAACTAAAATACAAAAATTTTGTTCATATAAATAATTTTTTTTTAATTTTTAATAAAATATTCCATTCATTGCTTCCTTGTTTATGTCCTTTATTACTAAAAATTATAAAACACTTAAGATTCTAAAAAATTTTGCTCACATTTCCATAAATTTGGCTATTGCGATTGGTAGTTCGCTTTCGAACGACGATTCGAACGAACGGATACGTTTATATACTCGTTCACGTATGTCATCATGCCAGATCACAATAGAAGCGTTACGATCACGTACGTCATAATACGAAATACAAGCTTTTACGTGACGAGTGATACGTTCACGGATGTAACGATTCGACCCCAGCATGTTTTTTTCTCTCGTAGGATACGTTAGATTACTTCGATTTCAAGGAACTTGAACATCATCACCTAAGTGAGGATTAGAAAACCGGTACAACAGAAACAACAATTAACCTGACCCTTATCATTCGAACAGGGTCTGGATGACCGTTGCAAAAGCAATAAAATTTGAATAAGTTTTCGTTTATTTTTATCTAATCAAATAATATAACGTAATTATTTTAAGCTTTCAAAACAACAGATTTCCCTGTGGATTTTCCGTAAATAGAAATATTCCCTTACTTTGCGACCTGCAAAATGGAACATTTTCTGCTTCGTTTAATATCAATCACACCAACAAAAATGATTGATAGCATTATTCTCAAGTAATAAACTGGCTTTTCTGCCCTGATTAAATCGTGAACATAATTTCTCAGATAGAATAACATTCACCCACTTCAATGACGTCAAATTGAGCTTCTCAGTTGCACAAATAGTTAGTGCCATTATCACACCTTTAATATCCGAGTTTTCAGTGATAATTAAACGCCGTTTTTCGGCTTCTTCCCTATCAAATGGAAGCAGTACCGAATTAATACTGGCTTTAAGCAAGCTTTCATGACTAGCAATAATTTTAGTTAACTGATCACATTCACCGTCATTGACACCACTTAATTTATAAAAAATTATTACCGGATTCGTTGGTACAAGTTGAGCTTTTTTTTTAGTTTTTGTATACGGTTTATAACTTCGCGAGCTGAACCTTCTTCAAACAATTCAGAACTGGGTGTCATGTCCATAAGCACAAGTACTTCGTTGTCACAGTTCGCCTCCATATTTGTTCCTATCTTCTCTGAAACACAATATATTATCCGTATTTCTTTAAGTTCAACACGGTGGTTAAGTATGTCGAAATAGCCATTAGATAAATGTAATTGTATTTCATGATCGCTGAGCTGTTTGATAGCTGACATAACGTATTTGAAATCACTTTTTAATCTCTGACCTAGAATCTATGTGAAAAAATTCAGTTTAGGCTTAATTAAAATAAAACATATACATCTAATATACCTTATGATCGGGTTCTGCACGTAATGTTATTCCATATTTTTCCTTATCTGAACTCATAGTCAATTTACGAGCATTTAACTCACTCAATATAAACGTTTCCAGATTCATGATAGAAGAAAGGCAAACTGCATCCTTGTGTATCACAATTATATTTGAGACAGGATATTTTATTGGCAACGTACGACGGTCACGCATAAGGCGACCCAGTTCGATAACTGACTGCATTAAGGTTACAGATTTCTCAATATCCGAAAGTATAAAGTTTCGATTGCAGAGAGGCATTAATTGAAAATGCATTGAAGCTGGATTCTCAATGGTATTCTTCTTCTTCTTAATTGGCGTAAACACCGCTTACGCGATTATAGCCGAGTTAACAACAGCGCGCCAGTCGTTTCTTCTTTTCGCTACGTGGCGCCAATTGGATATTGCAAGCGAAGCCAGGTCCTTCTCCACTTGGTCCTTCCAACGGAGTGGAGGTCTTCCTCTTCCTCTGCTTCCCGCGGCGGGTACTGCGTCGAATACTTTCAGAGCTGGAGTGTTTTCATCCATCCGGACAACATGACCTAGCCAGCGTAGCCGCTGTCTTTTAATTCGCTGAACTATGTCAATGTCGTCGTATATCTCGTACAGCTCATCATTCCATCGAATGCGATATTCGCCGTGGCCAATGCGCAAAGGACCATAAATCTTTCGCAGAATTTTTCTCTCCAGAACTCGTAACGTCGACTCATCGGTTGCTGTCATCGCCCAAGCCTCTGCACCATATAGCAGGACGGGAATTATGAGCGACTTATAGAGTTTAGCTGTTGGTCGTCGAGAGAGGACTTTACTTTTCAATTGCCTACTCAGTCCGAAGTAGCACCTGTTGACAAGAGCAATCCTGCGTTGGATTTCCAGGCTAACATTGTTGGTGGTGTTTACGCTGGTTCCAAGATAGACGAAATTATCTACAACTTCAAAGTTATAACTGTCAACAGTGACGTGAGAGCCAAGTCGCGAGTGCGACGACTGTTTGTTTGATGACAGGAGATATTTCGTTTTGCCCTCGTTCACTGCCAGACCCATTTTCTGTGCTTCATTGTCCAGCCTGGAGAAAGCAGAACTAACGGCGCGGGTGTTGAGGCCGATGATAATATTAATATCGTCGGCATACGCCAGCAGCTGTACACTCTTACAGAAGATGGTACCTTCTCTATTTAGTTCTGCAGCTCGAACTATTTTCTCCAGAAGCAGGTTGAAGAAGTCGCATGATAGGGAGTCGCCTTGTCTGAAACCTCGTTTGGTATAAACGGCTCGGAGAGGTCCTTCCCGATACTGACGGAGCTTTTGGTGTTACTCAGCGTCAGCCGTATTAGTTTTGCGGGGATACCAAATTCAGACATCGCGGCATAAAGGCAGCTCCTTTTCGTGCACACACCTCAATGGTATAATCTGATTGAAATAGTACTAAACGCTGAAAAATATATTCGGAAAGAAACGGCATGAAGGGCGCCATCATTTTAACCATTGAATAGAGAACATCATACAGTGTATACAATGATTGCTTACTCTCCCTCTTGCCTAGTTCTCCCTTCACTCGTCGACGATTTAAGCGAACATACCTACAAATTACATACCAGCATTATGATTTTCTCATAGCACAATATAATTTAACTTACCAGTTCGTCAATTTATCTACATATAAACTTTGTTAACCGTGGAACCACAGTGTATAAACGATACTGTTCCATTTCCTTAAAGAAGAAATCCCACAATGACTCCTTGAAGGAAATTATCCAAATATCAAGTACAGATGATTCACCAATGTTTTTCAGATGACGTGCTTTACTGTACATGTACTTCTGCTCATTAAGATTCTCTTTCTCATAACGAGAAATGTTTTGTAGTAAAAGTCGATAAGCGTTATACCACGGTAAAAATACATCTTTAATTATATCACGCACACCGTCCTCTTTAAATCGTAAATTCTCAGCTCGTACTACAGGCGAATTTATTAAATACAGACGAAGTGCATCGGCGCCATATTTTTTTACTACTTCCATAGGGTCACGATAGTTCTTTTTACGTTTTGACATTTTTTGACCGTCTGCCGCTAACACTAAGCCGTTAGCAATTAAATTTTTGCAAGGCGCTTTATTGAACAAAGCTACTCATAAAATCTGTTTCGTTCTCAAAAGGAAAATGTTGTTGAGCAAATGGCATTAAACCTGACTCAAACCAGCAATCAAAAACTGCAGAAATACGTTTTAATGGCGGCCGTCCAGGAATGGCAGACGGTATTTTTATTTCATCAATCGTCTCACGATGAAGATCCGTAATCTTCTTCCCGGATAACATTTCTAAGTGTTTGATACTTCCAATACAAACAGTTTCGTCACCAGTAGGTGATAGTTAAGGCGCATGTAACTTACAACACATCACTATCACATGGGTCAATGTCCAAAATACGCGATAACACTAAACTAAACACCATTATCAAGAACAACGAATTACATATATGTATTGTAGATGGAGGATGGAGTCATGTGTAGAAGTTCACGCAAGTGAGGAAAGTTCTCTGATCGCCATTCACTTGGGAGTGGACAGAAACGATTCTTTTACACATGGCTCAAGCAGCTCACTACTTCCGGTCTTTGACCAAGTATCCTCTGGGTAGCCTAAGAACATCCGTTCGAAGGCGAGCTAATGTGAGAAGGCGAAACATTCCTTTCATAGGGTTGTGCGCTGGGCTTGGGACCCGCCACGTAAAAAACAATACCAATGAAAAAGTTTAAACAGCCTCGGATGAGAGATCCCCCTTTTGACCATGGCAAACGGAATAAGGACTACGATTTGAGGACATGCACCTGGAATGTCCGGACCCTTAATTGGGAAGGTGCCGCTGCCCAGCTGGTTGATGTCCTCAGAAAAATAAAGGCTGACATCACCGCCGTCCCAGAAATGCGATGGACGGGACAAGGACAGAGACGAGTAGGTCCTTGTGACATTTACTACAGTGGCCATATAAAGGAGCGCAAGTTTGGTGTTGGATTCGTGAATGAACATCTAGCCACAATCCGCATCAAAGCGAGGTTCTTCAACATATCGCTGATTTGCGCCCACGCCCCGACGGTAGAGAAGGACGATGTGACCAAAGATGCCTTCTATGAGCGCTTGGAGCGCGCTTATGAGAGCTGCCCCCGCCACGATGTCAAAATCGTGCTTGGCGACTTTAACGCCAGGGTGGGCAAAGAAGGTATATTTGGCACTACGGTCGGTAAATTCAGCCTTCACGACGAAACATCCCCAAATGGGTTGAGGCTGATTGACTTCGCCGGGGCCCGAAATATGGTTATCTGTAGTACCAGATTCCAGCATAAGAAGATTCATCGAGCTACCTGGCTGTCTCCGGATCGAAAAACTACCAACCAGATCGATCATGTTGTGATAGACGGAAGACACGTCTCCAGTGTTTTAGATGTGCGTGCGCTCCGAGGTCCTAACATCGACTCGGACCACTATCTTCATTGCAGCTAAGATTCGCACCCGCCTCTGTGCAGCAAAAAACGCACGCCAACAAACACAAGGAAGGTTCGACGTCGAGAAGCTGCAATCACAACAGACAGCCGAACGATTTTCTACTCGGCTTGCACTCCTGCTCTCTGAGAGCACTAGTCAACAACTCGGTATAAGGGAACTGTGGGACGGCATTTCAAATTCCTTACGTACAGCTGCAACCAAAACCATTGGTTTTCGGAAAGAGCAAAAGAACAGCTGGTACGACGAAGAGTGCCGTGTCGCAGCGGAGAGAAAACAGGCTGCCTACCTCGCAACGTTACAATCGACCACTACACGTGCGGGATGGGATAGATACCGAGAGTTGAAGAGGGAAGCGAGACGCATTTGCAGATAGAAGAAGAAAGAGGCCGAAATGCGTGAGTACGAAGAGCTTGATAAGCTGGCCGACAGGGGTAATGCTCGAAAATTCTACGAAAAAATGCGGCGGCTTACAGAAGGTTTCAAGACCGGAGCATACTCTTGTAGAACCCCCAAAGGTGATCTAGTCACTGATGCCCAGAGCATAGTCTCCTCAACATCGCATATAAGGTTCTATCGAGCGTATTGTGTGAAAGATTAAAGCCCACCGTCAACAAGCTGATTGGACCTTATCAGTGTGGCTTCAGACCTGGAAAATCAACAACCGACCAGATTTTCACCATGCGCCAAATCTTGGAAAAGACCCGTGAAAGGAGAATCGACACACTTCACATTCTTCGTCGATTTCAAAGCTGCTTTCGACAGCACGAAAAGGAGCTGCCTTTATGCCGCGATGTCTGAATTTGGTATCCCCGCAAAACTAATACGGCTGTGTAAACTGACGTTGAGCATTACGAAAAGCTCCGAAAGGATCAGGAAGGACGTCTCCGAGCCGTTCGATACCAAACGAGGTTTCAGACAAGGCGACTCCCTATCTTGCGACTTCTTCAACCTGCTTCTGGAGAAAATAGTTCGAGCTGCAGAACTAAACAGAGAAGGTACCATCTTCTATAAGAGTGTAAAGCTGCTGGCGTATGCCGACGATATTGATATCATCGGCCTCAACACCCGCGCCGTTAGTTCTGCTTTCTCCAGGCTGGACAAGGAACCAGCATTAACACCACTAATAATGTCAGCCTGGAAATCCAACGCAGGATTGCTCTTGTCAACAGGTGCTACTTCGGACTGAGTAGGCAATTGAAAAGTAAAGTCCTCTCTCGACGACCAACAGCTAAACTCTATAAGTCGCTCATAATTCCCGTCCTGCTATATGGTGCAGAGGCTTGGGCGATGACAGCAACCGATGAGTCGACGTTACGAGTTCTGGAGAGAAAAATTCTGCGAAAGATTTATGGTCCTTTGCGCATTGGCCACGGCGAATATCGCATTCGATGGAACGATGAGCTGTATGAGATATATGACGACATTGACATAGTTCAGCGAATTAAAAGACAGCGGCTACGCTGGCTAGGTCATGTTCTCCGGATGGATGAAAACACTCCAGCTCTGAAAGTATTCGACGCAGTACCCGCCGCGGGAAGCAGAGGAAGAGGAAGACCTCCACTCCGTTGGAAGGACCAAGTGGAGAAGGACCTGGCTTCGCTTGCAATATCCAATTGGCGCCACGTAGCGAAAAGAAGAAACGACTGGCGCGCTGTTGTTACTCGGCTATAATCGCGTAAGCGGTGTCTACGCCAATTAAGAAGAAGAAGAAGAGTACCCATTAGTATAAATAGAAACATAACCATACACGCTTTGTCTTTTGTATTTTAAAGATTACCAAATAAAGAACGTTCTGCTGTCAATGCAGAACTAAAATATTTTTTTGACTAAAATAACCCAAGTGTTATTAATTGGCGCCCAATGTGGGGCACACATCAAAAAAGGATTGAGTGAATAAAATCCTTACGCGTGTGGCTCCCTGATAAAAAGTAAAAGGATAACCTTTATCCTTCAAGTCAACGCAAATAATATAAATAAAAATTGAAAATTTAATAACAAGTTAAAACCTAAAAAATGAACGGCGAAATTCAAGCACTCCATACTGTAGTCACCGAACTACAGCGAAAAATAGCTTCAATGGAACTAGCTAATCCAACATTAACTCCTCAAGCGGAGGAAGAGGACGATGTATGTGTATACAATAATGCACAGGATATAGATTTAAACATGTTCAAACTAATAGGAACATTCAGCGGCGATCCTAAAGAATATCGACCATGGAGAAAAATAGTCACCACTCACATGAATAACATTATGCAATTCAGAGGAACAAACTTATTTGCTCAAGCAGTGCTCATAATTTTAGGGAAAATAACCGGCAGTGCATCATAGGTCCTGGTTAACAATAACACCAGAACTAATTTTAATGCAATCATCGATCGGCTTGACATAACCTATGCCGACCAACGACCACTGTATGTCCTGGAAGATGAAATAAGAAGGTTACAACAAGGAAATTCATCACTACATGAATACTACGATCAGGTGAATCAAGCGTTAAACCTGATCCTGTCCAAGTTAGAAATGACGTATAAAAACGAAGCAGTCCTAGCATCACATAATAAAGAAGCACAATTAAAAGCCACGAGAACATACATATCCGGCATTAGAAGTTCCTCAATCAAAAACGCATTATACTCCAGATACTGTGCATCACTCACAGAAGCTCACGATATAGCCAGAACTATGCAACATGATGTCGGCTATTAACACCTAGAATACATACCCAGGATGCGACCACATCCGCAACACAATTAAACAGTAAACAACAGGAACACATTTCCTCAAAGGATCCAACAACCCAGAGTACAACCTATGGAAATAGATTCCTCAACACGATTCCGACGACCAACAGAAACATACAACTTCCAAACAACCCACCAGTCCAACCAAGACAGCAAGCAACCTTCAATCCCTTCAGACAAGCAGTCCAAACATTTGGCAGCCAATTCAAAAGGTATAGAGACGAAACAGACACTTACGCCCACAACAAAGCACAGCGAGTGAACCAACTCAACAATGAAAGAAGCGAAATCCAGTCACTCTACAACGAACCAAACAGCAACTACACTGAAGAAGAACATTTTTTATAAGGTACCACGGTCTACCAACACTCAAGAGAACCGCACCAGATGGTAAGTCCGTGCACATACTGATCGATTCAGGTGCAACCAGTAGTTACGTAAGACAAAAATTATAAATACGCAAAAAGTATACCATTAGCAAAAATAATTAATACAACTACACTTCATGGTACATATAAAAGAAAAACTAATCTAGTAGGATTCGACTTAGAATTTCTAGAAATAAATGAATTAAAAGACTTTGATATCCTGTTAGGAGAAGATTCATTAAGGAAAATGAAGGCAAAGATAGATCTTTTCAAGTATTCAATAACGTTTACTAAAGTGTCAAATCACTCACAAAGGTAAACTATACAGTAGGCGAGAAACAGTTCGAAAATTGCATAAAAGATTTAATGAAAAATAATTATAGAAACGAAAACTTACCGTATACAACTACAATAAAAGCTAAAATTAGAACAGAAACTAATGATCCTGTATGGGTTAGGCAATATCCATATCCATACGCGGATCAAGGTTTTGTAAAAAAGGAAATAAATAAATTATTAGCAAACGGTATAATAAAAGAGAGCAAAAGCCCATACAATGCCCCGATATGGACAGTCTCTAAAAAAGAATTAGATGAGGAAGGAAAACAAAAAAGAGAATGGTTATAGATGTCCTAATATATTCAACATCCCCCGAAGAACATATGAAGCACATTACCGAAATTGTACAAACATTACACAACGCTAATATGAAAATCTCTGAAGAAAAGTCAAAGTTTTTCCAAACACAAACCGAATTCTTAGGACACGTAATAAAAAAACGATAGAATAACAGTAGACCCTGAAAAAATAGAGATAATAGATAGGTATAAAAACCCCTGAAAGTTTAAAGGACCTACGCTCATTCTTAGGCCTATTATAGGAAATTCGCACACATATGGAAACCACTGACAATATATTTGAGAGGAGAAAACGGCAACATTTCAAAGAATAAAAGTTCCAATGTAAAAATAAAACTAGATAAAAATGCACTAGATGTTATAAATACAATAAAGAAACTATTAAAAGAAAAAATCGAATTATACCAACCAAACTTCAAAAAAGGATTCGACCTAACCACAGACGCTAGTAATTACGCTATAGGAGCAGTTTTAAGCCAAGGAAAAAACCCGGTAGCATTCATATCACGAACTCTAACAAAAACAGAACAAAATTACTCCACGAATGAAAAGGAGATGTTAGCAATAGTTTGGTCATTACACAAACTAAGAAACTACTTGTACGGTATAGCAGATTTAACGATTTACACCGACCATCAATCATTAATTTTTTCAATATCGGAAAAAAACCCAAACACCAAATTGAAAAGATGGAAAAATCTAATAGAAGAATATGGTGCGAAATTAAAATATAAACCGGGACAAGAAAATGTCGTAGCTGATGCACTATCGCGTCAAATTAATACCACATCAGATACGTCTATGCACTCTGCAGAATCGTCTGACTTAAGACACATAACACAAGTGAAAACACCATTTAATTCCTTTAAAACACAAATTGAAATATTCACGATAAAGAAAATAACTTAGAAGCGAACACGCCATTTCCCGAATACGAACGGTTTACGATTAAATTTCAAACAAAAGAATACTTAATAGAAACATTAAAAAAATTAATGAAACCTAAACGAACCACAGCTTTCCACGCAGACCTAAAAACATGGTGCGACGTGAGGAAAGACATAAAGCTCACATTCGATACATACGCAAAAGTGTTTACTCAACACAAACTAAAAGACATAACAGACCCAACAGATAGAGAAAATATATTACAATACACACATACCAGAGCGCACAGAAACGCTAAAAATAATTATCAAGAAATTACAGAAACTTGTTATTGGCCAACACTAAGAAAAGACACAGAAAAAATAGTCAGACACTGTACAAAGAACAAATATGAAAGAAAACCAATTAAACACGTAATCGGAACAACGCCCACACCCAATTTAGCAGGCACATCTATACAAATGGACATATTCCAAATACGCGGCACGAGATACTTATCTACCATTTGTCGCTACTCTAAATAACATACTTACGTAAACTCGACATGAAGCGACAATTCCACGAAATAATAGAAGAAGTCATCACACAAATATTCCCCAACTGTACCGAACTAATGACAGATAACGAAAATATATTCAGCGGCGTCGGCACAACAGCACTAATGAAAAAGCTACAAATTAAACATATACTCACAGCAGTGCATCATTCAACATCGAACGCACAAGTCGAGCGGTTATATTCGACGATACTAGAAATAGGTAGGACATTAGCAGCAGACAAGGAAAGTACAGCAGATGAAGAAATATTTCAGGCAGTAAAAGAATACAACAGGACACTACATTCAGTAACCGAAGCAAGACCAGTAGATGTATTCTTTAACAGGAACCTACATCCTGACATAGCAGAAAAAATAGAAAATAAACAAAATTACATGCTTGAATACCACAACAAGAAAAGAAAACACAGAGAATTCCAAGAAGGACAAATAATCTACGAAAAAACAGACAGAAGAGATAAATCCAGTCATCGTTATACAAAACATATAGAAAAAGAAAACCGTGAGGACACAGTCTTAACAACCAAGGGGAGGATCATACACAAGGATAACATACGCAATGTCAACACAACAAATATGGATATTGCTGGTAACAATACGACTACTACATAAACAACTACAAACATACGAAATAACTAACGTCGAAGACAAAAAATATATTCTAACACAAACAGACCCATCTTATATATACAACGAAGAAGATCATTTATTCCACATAGTAAATTTAACGACAATCTTAGACTATTATGAAACCATAACAACATACATAAACGAACACCACAACAATGAGCAAATAGCAGATACGATGATCATACAAAGGATAGAAGCACTAAAGTATCAGTTATTAACAAGGAGACACAAACGAGCATTAAATTTCCTAGGCAGTATATTCAGCTTCATAACTGGAGTTCCAGACCATGACGATGTCATAAAAATAAAAGAAAAAATAAATAATATCATAAAAATAATAATAAACAACAAATAATAAACTCACACTTCGAAAAATTATTAGACACGATTAACCTTAAAGCCATTAAAAAAAGAATGGCATTGCAGGAAATACACAGGGAACTGTTAGACTTAACAATAACATTAAATTTTGCAAAAAATAAAATTTTTTTATTCAGGTGCAATAAATATAGAAGAAGTGGAAAAGATCCTGAATACAGAAAAAATAACCCTTCCAGCTATAGATATATTAGAATACGCAGAAATACATATAGTCAGGGTAAATAACGCCTTCATTACTATATATATGTAAATACCCAATCATATCAAAGCAATGTAATACCTACGAGCAGTTAGCTCTAAAATATCATCATGGGAAACTTATATTAGACCCAGTGATAGCACAATGTAATAATAAACTCATAACAATCACTAAATGTAAAAATAATATGAGTAAATATATTTGTAAGCAAAACAAACAAGACAATTGTACTATACCAATATTAGAATACCAAGAAGCCTTTTGTAATACAATAGAAGAAAATAATATCCCCCTATTACAGATAAACCAAGGAAGCATTCTCCTCGAAGGAGAACACAAATTTGATAATGAAACAATTAATGGAACTAATTTAATACAATTTATTGATCATAAAAATTGATGGTAAAGAATATCATAACCAAAAAGAAAAATTTAACGAATATATAAAAACACACTCTAATGATAAAATTAAACTATTAGAAATCTTGAATGGAGAATCTAACTATAAATTTAACGACATCCATAAATTACATACATTCATAATCCCTTTTGAGGAACACCCTATTAAAACAACTCTTATAACAATAAGTATAATCGTTATTTTAATAATTTTAACATGTTTATCATTTAAGTTATATTATGCAGTACTTAGATATAAGATATTGAAAACACAACGAATGACACAAAAACGTTACGAGAAAATACTACGAAAACAAGGAATGGAATACCTAACCAAAAAGAACACCACTACAACCGTATAAAAAGGCAGGAGCCTTTACTCTTTTTAAAAGGAGGAGAGGGTTAAGGCACATGTAACTTACAACACACCACTATCACATGGGTCAATGTCCAAAGTACGCGATAACACTAAACTAAACACCATTATCAAGAACAACAAATTATATGTATTGTAGATTACCCATTAGTATAAATAGAAGCATAACCATACACGCTTTGTCTTTTGTATTTTGAAGATTACCAAATAAAGAACGTTCTGCTGTCAATGCAGAACTAAAATATTTTTTTGACTAAAATAACCCAAGTGTTATTAATTTGATCGCCATATCGGTATTGGCGTTCCCCAATAACGGTTACGGCTAATCTAGAAATTGCTTTCAAATAACTAACATATTTGCCCGTAAATTATATTAAACTTACAGCCCAATCCCTTGCTTCTTTTAATCAATTGCCAAATCGTTTATCCCGTTCGAATTCAGGAACCCAATAAGTTTGCGAGCTACTTGCCAGTAAGTTTTTTGACATGTGTTCGACGCGTACGAACCACGATGGCACAGCTTTGTAAATGAGTGGTGTATCTGAGCGCCAACAAAATGGGTAGCTGTGTTTAACTTGTCCAGTTTATAGCTATTCAAATAGCTCTCTTTTGGTTTTTTTTTTTTTTTGCACCCCGGTCTGCTTACTTAAGTAACGCGATTAATACTTATTTTAAGTGAGAAAATTTAATCCAATATTTATATAAATGTATTATAATTTTTCCACTCTGCCCCCGGTGGGCTTCCAGTTCGGGGACAACAGGTTTGCTGCGCTGGCCCAAGGTCCCCAACCAAAACGTAAAAAATCGTATCAAAAACTGCAAGATGTTTTTCCTGACTTACCGCCAATAAAAAGTGATGACCCTAAGTATATTGTGATTAAATCCGATGAGAATACTGCACCCCTTTCGAAGGTTTCTTGTTTTCGTGTTTACAATGCCTTACTTACCGTGAGCAAAGATATAATCAAAATTAGTGAATTACGCGACGGCAGCCTATTACTGCTAGTGAAAAATAAGCAAGTAGCAGAAAAGCTTATAAAAACGAAATGTCTTTTCAACATTGGCGCTGTTAGCGCTAGCTATCATCAACATCTTAATTGTAACAAAGGCACCATTTATGCACCGTTTTTAAACGATGTGCCTGAAAGCGAAATAATAGAAGGACTGAGTTCTTACGAAGTTTCCGCGGTTTATAAGTTCACTCGCAAAGTTGAAGGTGTTATAAAGCCTACTGGTGTTATGCCAATATCATTCAACAGTTATTCCCTTCCAAACAAAATAAACATCGCATGGAAGATGACCTCTGTGCGACCGTACGTGCCTAATCCAATGCGCTGCAGGTCATGCCAGAAATTGGGTCATACGCAAAAACATTGCAAAGGTTCCCCAACATGCGAAATTTGCTATTTTCCTTCTCCACACTATAACGACTGCATCCGAGTTATGTGTGCGAATTGTTCTGGCGAGCATCGCTCTTCTGATTATACGTGTCAAAGGTATATGCAAACTAAAGAAATTTTAAAAATAAAGACACTAAAAAAGTGCAGTATGCACGAAGCCCTCAAAAAGTATAGAGAATCTAATCCACCTAATCACGAAAATGTCTTTCCAGCAACAAGCATTTCCAACAATAATCAATACTCTACTGAACATACTGAACAAATAGAAATTGACTCTGAATATATACGCTTAGCTTTTACTCTCTTTTAAACTAGTACTCAATTGGTGACACTCAGCTTCAACTGACTGCTCATACGAGTTGATATTCTAGCTCTCTTCTGTTTCCCTTTTTCTTTTTTTTCCTACATAGATCTTATGATTCTAATATTGCAATGGAATTTAAACGGCTACATTAATAATTACAATGAGCTTCAATTATTAATACAAGATCATGCCCCAGCTATTATACTCTTAAATGAAACTCACATCTCTTTCAACTTGTCGGCTTTTACTCCTAAGCAGTACATTGGCATGTTTCACAATCTTCCTAATATGTGGAAGAGGCATTACGATTCTCATAAGAAGAGATATTCCACATAAAATTAATGCCATTCAATCCAACTTGCTGGCTATGGCGATCGAAATTATCCTAGTTAAAAAAATCACCATTACCTGCACTTATATTGCACCAGACGAACAATTTACCAGTACAGACATCCTGCAATTAATCAACCAAGCTTCTACTCCTTTAATTTTCGCGGGTGATTTTAATGCATGGAGTCCACTATGGGGCTCTCCAATAGCCAACAAGAGGGGCAAATACATTGAAGACGCTTTACTTTCCTCTAACTTAATATGTTTGAATAACGGATCCGCGACACACTTTTCCACTCACTCCACTTTTTCCCATGTAGATCTTACAATGTGCACCGACACACTTACCACAGAGTGGGAATGGAGTATACTCCATCACCTGCATGGAAGCGATCACTTCCCCATTGTACTAAAATTGCACCTTGGTTCAACAACTAAAAACCACAAAATAAATAAGGTATTCAAAACTGATTACGCTGATTGATAGAAGTTTCAGACACATTGCGAGATAAATGGCAATAATACCCCAATATCTGACAACCCTAACCAAGAAAGTGCGAGGTTAACAAAAATTATCCGTTCAGCAGCGAATGTTAGCATTCCTCATACAAAGCCAACAGCAAGTTCAAAGAGTGTTCCTTGGTGGAATAAAGAAATCGCTAAATTGCGGGCAAAAAAACAGACAGCTTGGTATGAATACAAACGCGCTCGATCACTAGTCAACTTAATATCTTTCAGGAAAGCCAATGCTCTTTTCCGTCGTTCCGCGAAATAGGCCAAGCGTAAATGTTTTCAGGATTTCACAAGCAAAATAAATCCTTCGTCTAGTCCTAAGTTATTATGGAACGCTTTAAAAAAACTTTCTGGAGTGCCTAGAAATCTAACCATTCAGTACATAAAGGGGCCAACAGGTTTGGTAACCAATCCATCCGATATTTCCGAGTTATTTGGAAACCACTACTCTGAAACAAGCTCAGATACTTCATTCAGCACACAGTTTCAAACCTCTAAAACCACCACACTGTCCGACACTTCCTACTCTGTCTCCCCTCTTTCTTTTTCTGCTAAACAAATAGAAACCAGCATTTCACTGTCTGAATTCGAGTTCGTTGCATCTACCGTTAAGGGTAAATCCCCGGGACAAGATAAAATTTCTTATCCAATTATCAGACATTTGCCGAAAAGTCTCAAGCTCCGATTGGTATAGCTTTATAACAAAATTTTCAATACTGGTTTCTACCCCCAATTTTGGAAAACGTCCTGTGTTATACCAATACTTAAACCACACAAATCCTCCGATGAACTTGCTAACTATAGGCCGATTTCCCTCCTTCCATGTATTGGCAAAATTTTGGGAAAGATCGTGGCTAACCGCTTGATGTGGTATGCTCAGCGAAACAAGTTCATATCACCGAACCAAGTCGCCTACAAAAAAGGTCAAGGCACGTTAGATGCTTTAATCCAACTAGACTACTTCATTACTAACGCTTTGTCCAGCAAAACCACGTGTCCGTACTATCTCTGGACTTTCACAGAGCTTTCGACAAAATTGGAGCCCATATTATTATTCGACAACTTAGAAAATGGAAAATAGGCCAGAATATGATACGTTTTATTACTAACTTTCTCACAAACAGAAAACTCAAAGTCAACGTAAATGGTTTTCTTTCTTCAACACTCCCGCTTTCTAATGGTACGCCGCAAGGCTCACCTCTTTCAGCCTTCCTTTTTATCATTGCTTTCGATGATAATAGTAAGATGATAAAAAAATACATAGGAGTTGAGCACCAGATCTATGCTGACGATGTTCTAATCTACACAAAAGTCTCTGACGTTAATTTAGCTCAATCCTTATTTACTAATATACTCGCCAGAATTGAGACTTGGTCACTGGAATCTGGTGCTTCACTTTCCTTAGACAAAACACATATCCTTCATGTATGTAGGAAGCAAAATTGCAACAGTATTTCACTTACCCACAACCAAACTAACATCGAATGTAAAACACAGCTGAAAACACTAGGATTAATTTTTGACTGTAATTATAACTTTAATGCTCACTGTAAATATGTCAGAAAATCGTTAATGACACGATTAAATATTGTTAAATATCTCTCGTCTAAGCATTCATTTATTCATCCGAACACACTAATCAATGTTGTCAGAGCTTTGTTAACTTCAAAAGGAGATTATGGGCTCCCCATCTATGTCAATTGCTCCAAAAGCAATATTAACCTTTTAAATGCATCATACCATTGCGCAATACGGCGAAGTCTCCGGGCCTTTCCAACCTCGCCAATAAAAACGATAATGGCTGAATCTGGTTTACCAGCTATTCAAAATTAAATTATGGATTCTTCGCTCCAAATTCTTGCGAAAACGGCTGAGAACACCAACCCATTACTAAATACAACTATCACGCATGCCACGAAAAAAAAAAAAATTCCAAGAATGCAATCGGCTATTTCGAGATGCTTAAGTTTCGCTGCAGAAAATAATATTTTACGTAACGCAACATGCAAATTCACTTCTCGACATCCGCCCTGTCTGATCAATGATAAAATCCTACAGAATAAGCTTATGTTTCTGTCCAAGCAAAACACACCAAACGAAGTCTTTCAACAAACCTTTGCTGAAGTGGAATCAAATTATACAAATAATGGCTGGAAGTTATTGTTTACGGATGGCTCCAAGCCCATGGATTCCACTTCGTTAGCAGTTGTCACTGCCACAGGAGAAATTATTTGCAATTGGCTTCTCCCCTCAACGAGCTCTGTATTTACCGCTAAAGGAGCTGCTATTCTTCATGCAGTTAATCACGCAAAAAAGACGAAAGGAAAGTTCCTCATCTGTACCGACAGCAAATCGTGTATGTCTGCAATAACATCTCCTTCCAATCGCATCCCATAATAGAAGTTATCAGGGACGCGGTCATTGGTGCCCCTCAGAAAATCCAAGTAATGTGGATCCCCGACCATGCTGGTATTACAGGCAACCACTTTGCAGACCTCGCTGCGAAAAATGTAGCCAGAAATCCTTCCTTAACATACTACGTCTCAACCAAGCAAGACATTTCTAACCTTATTAAGCACAAAAGGCATCAAAAAAACGCAAGCGAATGGAAAACATTTAAACATCACTACGCGGTCATAAACCCAGCCAGAAAACGAGTAATCTACTCGTCAACAGTTCCAACTAGCGCAATGAAGACATATACTCAATTAAGGATTGGACACACTATCATAACACACGCCCACTTACTATCGGGTAAAAGCCCATCCATTTGCCCCCTTTGCGATGACACCGCTTCTATCAAACACTTACTCACACTCTGTCCGATGCTTCACTCAACAGCCCACAACTCTGGCAACATTGATCTCATAAAACTACTAAGTGAACCTTCAGAAAAAAACGTGATGATTGTATATAGATTCTTAAAAACCAACGATTTGTTAAAACATATTTAAGCAACTTACATCTTTACTAACCCTTAGCAAATAGAATTTTTCACCCAGTTAAATTACAAGGCGGCTGAAGGCCTCGTAGCCAGTGCTGCGTTTATATATTTATATAATAGAACTCTTTTTTGTTATATGAATTATTATAAATAAATAATTTTCTTATCGGCATCTTTTACGTATAAACCAGCTAGATCCTCAACTTCGTTTGTGAATCGCCCCGAATCGTCTAATGGACAAATTACACCACTTGATTTGGAAATAATACCAGCCTTAAGGCAAACTAAGTAATCATCTTCGCCAAAATAAGGTGCATTGTGAACAATGCCAGTACCTGAATCTTCTGTTACATAATCATCTACAAGAACTCTGAAATCATTATCTGCTATGCACAAAGTAGGGAAATATTGGTTTGTAGGGTTGATTAGCAAGTGTACGCCCAGGGAATTTATCTAAAACTTCTAAAAAATTTTCATTCTTATACACGTAACTTAATCGGCATTCAGCAACTATTTATGTAAATCCTGCCAGTTGTCTTATCGCGCGCCTAAAAAATATTTAAGTTCTGGTATGCATTTTAGGTTAATTTATACTATTTTTATAGAACCTACCTTAACATATATCATGTGCGGGTTAACACAACAAGCATAATTGGATGGTAAAGTCCAAGGCGTTGTTGTCCGTATGAGGAAGTATGTATTTTCCCAATTAATAGTCTGCAGTGCCACCACTACACAAGGATCGACAACTTCTTTGTAATTCTGACCAGATTCAAAATTCGAAAGGGCAGTTGTGCACGTCGTTCAATATGGCATAACCTTAACTCCTTCATATACTAGACCTTTATCAAATAATTGTTTAAAAACCCACCATATTGACTCCATATACCAAGGATAAAGGGTTTTGTAATCATTCTTAAAGTCAATCCAACGACCCATACGCGTAACAACTTCCTCCCATTCGTTAGAGTAACGCATAACTATTTTGCTGCATTCGGCGTTGTATGCTTTAATGCCCATTTTAGCAACATCGTCTGGGCCACGGATGTTTAAGAGCTTATCTATTTCAAACTCAACCGGCAAACCATGGCAATCCCAACCGAAACGCCTATCAATATGATATCCTTGTTGATATGCAAATTATTTTTAGGCACTAGTGCGCTTTATTCAGGCTCGATCAGAACTAAACTCTAAAACATTCTTTCTCTTGAGTCTAAGCCTAAGCCGTCCTCACTGCCGCTGCCGTCGTCGCTGCTGTCGTCACTGTCGTTGCTATGTTTTGTCAGATGAATCCCACGATTGCGCCGACTTGCGTGGAGTGTAAGTCGTCGCTTGTTTGCGCTTTGTTTGTGCTGCGCCAGCGGATCCCACGGCTACGGTAGCTTGTGAGTATCGTTTGTTGTTGCTTGTCGTTGGATCATAACTCGGGCCGTTGGTCATGGATTGGGGTGGTGTTAATGTTCAGCATTGGCTGAAACGGATGTTAGGCAGACAATCTTCTTCTTCTTTTTTTGCCAATTCGTATTCGAATATTGGTGATCATATAACATTTAGTACTATGTACAATATTGTTAAGTATGATCGAAATGAAACACCGTTTATTTAATTGTGAATTCTGGTATGTTTAATTTAATATATCTTTAAAGAACATTAATTGAAAAGCTCCAAGAGCAAAGTTGCGCGTCTTTCTTCTTTGCGTTCGCTCTCGATACTGCCTCGCAAGCATCCCTCGTCTTGCCACCTGTTGCTTATTTAGTAGGCTTGCCATCTGTCGTTGACAGCTCGGCCACTCCTGATTGATCGTCTCTCCTGGACGATTTTTCGCTATCGTCTTCTTCAGTAGTGTTTTGCTCACCATAATCTGGTGTCTCGGTTTCATAGTCGTCATCTACAAGACTATGGTTTACTACCCATGGTTTCATGTTGTCGTTCGTAAATACCCCTGCATAACGCTTCCGCTACTTAGGCACATCTGGTAGATCTTCTACGACGTAGCGGTCGTTGGGTAAAACTTTCGTTACGATATATGGTCCTTTGTATGATGGTTCAAGCTTATGGGAGGTACCAGTGGGTGGAGGTACGTAGTCAATTACCACCAGATCTCCTTCATTGTACTTCCTTGGTGTTTGATGCTTCGCATCGAACCTCTGCTTCCATTTAGCCCTTTCTGCGGTTATTCGTTCGGCTGCTAGATTCATTCGGAAGTCTTCGTGTTGAATACTGTTCTCCTCATCTTGCACAACTTGAATCAAGCGGTTTACTGTTACGTCGCGTAGTTTAAAGTTGAAAACTAAACTATTCGGGATCTGCCTAGTTGTTGCATTGCTTTGAGAGTTTAGACACCATTGAAGTTGCGGTAGTGCCTCGTCCCAATCTTTATCGTTTTTGATGCTGCATTTCAGTGATGCTAAAATGGTCTTGTTTACACTCTCAGCCTGGCCGTTGGCACGAGGCGTGCGCACTGCCACTTTAACATGCCGGATCTCGTATCTTTGAATGAAGTTCTGGAACTCCTTTGACGTGAAGGCCGTGCCCCTGTCGGAAACGATATGCCTGGGGCTTCCATATACATTTATATATTCTCGTAGCGTCGTAAGCACTGGTGTCGTTTTCGTGTTGCGTAATGCTCGTAGTATTACATACTTGGTAAAAGCACATACAATTACGAGTATATAATAATTACCTCGTTTGCTTCGTACGAATGGCCTCTAGATGGTCTATATATGCACGCATCTGAAGGGTATCGGTACAACTTCGCTTACATGTAACTGCGCTTCCTTTTTACCGCCTGTAACTTTATTCATACAACATTCTGGACATGCTGCAATATAGGATTTTACATATGATCGCATCCGTGCAAACCAGAAGTCTTTCGATACACGCTCGCATGTCTTTTCCAGTCCGAAGTGACCTGCTTCATCATGACATGCTCTTCATTTACGCCATTTGACGCCTCGTGGTACTACTAGTCTTTTGTTTCCGTTGACTTTGCGAAACAATCGTTGATCTTGCAATACGTAGTCATCTTTAATCTGGCATTCGTTTGATGCTGATTTTCCGTTGAGAACTTCGATGATATCTTTGAGTGTTTCCTGTCTTGTTTTTGCATTGCTGATACCCAGTCGTTGTCTATATCGACCACTCGATATATTGACTCAGCAATTGTTGTCGGTTCTATCGGGAAAGTGTTGGGCATCTACTTAACCCATCAGCCAGCATATTCTTAGCACCTGCGCGGTGAATGCATTGGAAGTCAAACTCCTGAAGTTTGAGCCACCACCTTGCGATCCGTGGTAACAATGGCGTAGTTGCTTTAGTTACTGCTACAGCGTTGCAGTCGGTGATCACCTTAAAGCTATGCCCAATTAAGTACATACGATATCGCTGCAGAGTTTCAACTATTGCCAGAACTTCTAGCTCGTGGCTGGCATAGTTACGTTCTGCGTCGTTGCACTGCCTGCTAAAGTAAAACACAGGTCGCCACTCATTAGCGTTGTCGTTCTGCATTAGAATACCAGATAACCCAGTGGAACTCGCATCCGTGTGTACCTCGTGTGGTTTCGTTGCTTCGTACATTGTCAGCACAGGTTTCGTAATTATAATCGATTTCAATTTCTCAAAAGCATCGTTCTGTTCTTTGTTCCAGATAAACGTTGCATTCTTTTTCAGCAGTGTCGTTAATGGATATGCTATGATGCTATATTCTTTGACAAATTTCCGGAAATAGCCGGTTACTCCCAAAAATTGTCGCACTGATTTTATCGTTGTGGGTTTCGGAAACTCTTCGATCACCTTCGTTTTGTTTTCACCAGGACGTATGCCGTCGGAATTTATGTCATGACCTAAAACTGCACCTGCTGGGTCAAAAATGTACTTTCGAGGGTCTAAGCGTCAGACCTGTTGCTTTTACAGCTTCAAGAAATTCTCGAAGTACGTCAATACCTTCGTCAACTGACTTCGTGGCTATGATGACCTCATCTACGTAGTTGACCACTTTGTCACGTTGTTTAAGCGTTTTAATTAAATTTACCATTACCTCCTGGAAAACCATTGGAGCGTTTACTAGACCGAAAGGCATAACATTATGCTCAAACAGCCCTTCATGCGTCAAAAACGCAGTATACTTTTTCGATTCTTCGTTCATAGGTACTTGATAATAGCCGGAGGTCATGTCCAGCGTCGTAAAATATTTATTGCCAGCTAGACGTGAAAGCTGTTCTTCCACGATTGGCATAACGTAGTTCTTCTTAACCGTGACTTCGTTCAATGCTCGAAAGTCGATGCACATTCGACTCTCACCGTTGGATTTTTTTACTAAAAGCACTGATGCGGCGTGTGGGGAATTGGACGGATTATATCATTGTCCAGCAGTTCCTTTAAAATTTTTGATAACGTTGGTCGTTGTGAGAACGGAACCTGGTACCGTTTGCCCAAGATAGGATCTGATGTCGTTACATTTATGGTCATTTGTACGTCCTTGCATCTACCAAGTTGACTAATATCTTCTGCAAAACATTGTTTAAAAATTATCACAAGATTCCTTGTCTTGCCTTTTGTCTTCTTCCGTTAAGCAGCTAGATATATTTAAGTCCGCTTTCTCGATTTCTTCTAGCCGTAGCACTCCGTTATCAATCACCATGTGATACCTGCTGTTTTTTAAAACGTCGCGACCTAATAAAATATCGTAGGGCAGCAACTCATCAGCAACAATATACAATGTCGCCTCGCGTTGGACTTTTGTCATTAGTCACATTAACGTTGACTTGTTCAGTAACTTGCACCTTGATCCGCCGAATCCTGTAAAGCATCTTTTAGCTTCCTTCGTCTGCATACCATCTGCTGCAGATGCACGTATCAGCGAGCATACGCTGCCGGTGTCAATGAAAGCCTCCAGTTGCCTTCCTTCAAGCTCCACCATTTTTGTAACCGGAGGGGCCTCGTCGTGTTCGTCGTGGTCGCCAATCTTCGCAACAGATACCTTTTTGTTGCAATTCTTCGCTTCATGACCTATTTTTGTACATATAGTACACCGTTGTTTCCGTTGAGGTTACGGACACTTGGCTGCAATGTGCCCGTAATCATTACAATTGAAACATTTTATTTGTGTTGGCTTCGCATTTGCTTTCAATTCGGGTTTCGCTGTTTGCTGAGTTAACGCCGTTGGAGTCACTGATACGTTGCTGACTGTCGTTAAATTTTTGAGCGCCACCAATAGTTGACTACACGTCGCAAAATTCATTGTTGCCAATGTTTTAGTTAGTATACTATCGTTGAGTCCACTAATAATATGTGTGTTGATGGAAACATCGTCCACCGTACCCTGTCGACCTATCGTTAACATGGAGTAATAATACTCTAAATAGTCTTCGTTGGGTTTGCGTTTGCGCTTCATAAGCGCCTTATGCGTTTCAGCTGCGTTGTGTGCTGACGGAAAGTCCGCAGTAAATGCGTGCACGAATTGTGACCAGGAACTGAAAACATCTTGTGCGTCCAGCCACTGTTTAGCCATGCCTTTCATTTTGTGCTGAACCGCGATCAAAACCATATCTTCCTTCCAGCCATAGCATTGTTGTAGTTGCTGAGTTCGATTTATGTACTTCATTGCTGACGTTGAACCTTTGAGTGGATCGAATTCAGGCATTACACCTATCATATCCTGAATTCTCATCTTTGGGCGTGATGCTGTTCGTAGATCATCAGCGGATTCCCAGGTCGCTAAGCTTGAATCTGGCCTAACACCATCGTTGTTTTTTGACGCTTGTTGAATTTCATCGTTCGCTGGTATCGGTTCTGAGTTACGATTCATTGTACCAATAGCTGACGTTAAACTTGCCATCGCCTCTCTCAAGCTATTCAGTTGCACTCGTACATCATCTGTGGATACCCACCATCGTCTTCAAGCTCCATCGGATTCACCATCATCAGCACCCAAAACTTCTTGCAGTTTGGCTACTTTAACTATTTTGGTACCCGTCGTTGGTAAATCGTTAGCCCTTAGTAGTGCATTCAGTTGAATGACCTTTAGCGTATTTAACTTTATCATGTTTGTAAAAGAAATATTTTATTAGTAGAAAACCAATATTCCTAAAACAATTTATTTCACCGTCCTTTTATTTAGATTCGTTGTTATTTTATTATTTCGTTGTTTTACTCTTGCTGTTCGCTGCTTGGTACTGCTTCAAATTCGTTTTGCCAATTCCAATTGGAAGTTCTGCTTGCACACGAACCAACTAGAGTGTGTATGCGTTTTAAAATTTAACCGTTGACTCGTAGACGCAGAGAAGTTTGATTAGCGTGGTTTCGTATCTGCTCAGTCGAGACTGTTGTATGCAGCGCAGTCAGCTCCGTTTGTTGCACGCTTGCGCCTTCGTTGAATTGCCTTCTTTCTTTGCGTATCTATACAAACACGCTGTACGTTGGTGCTCGTTTTGCGCTGTCCCTTTCCTTGGAGATTCTCGTCGTTTGTGTACTACACTCGTACACCGCTTTTTTGTTTCTCCTTTGCAATTCGTTGTAATTGCTCGGTGTGTCTTTCCTAATAAGACGTTGGCGTTTCGCTGTGGCTTCGTTTTGCAGCACTTACACTTGGCTGCGCCGTTGAGAATCTTCTCTTCAAATGACGATGCGCCGTTTTGCTATTACGTGCACGTTTACGCTGCCGTTGATCGTTGAAGATTCTCGTCGTTCGTGTACTATACTTGTACACCCTTGCCACTGCGTCGACGTTTTATGTACTTGTAGGCGTATGGATAAATAAATTCCACTTCTGAGATGTTAAGTATGATCGAAATGAAACACCGTTTATTTAATTGTGAATTCTGGTATGTTTAATTTAATATATATTTAAAGAACATTAATTGAAAAGCTCCAAGAGCAAAGTTGCGCGTCTTTCTTCTTTGCGTTCGCTCTCGACACTGCCTCGCAAGCATCCCTCGTCTTGCCACCTGTTGCTTATTTAGTAGGCTTGCCATCTGTCGTTGACAATATTGATAAGCTTAATATTAATATAATAATGTATTTACATGTTAAATATATACTATATATTGTATATTGAAAGAAAAAAAAAAAAAAAATCACAGATTTTGAATTATCGCAGCATATTTCTCTCTATCTCTCGCCACATCTATAAGGTTGCCAATGTTCTGGATTCCTGTCCATTTTCGAATGTTTCGAAGCCACAAAAGTTGTTTACGGCCAATACCCCGTTTTCCTTCAATTTTTCCTTGGATAATTATTTGTAGGAGCTCATACTTAGAGTGCCTCATAATATGTCCTAGGTAGGCTGCTTTTCTTTGTTTTATAGTCCTTAACAACTCTCTATTGCGGTTCACTCTTCTCAAAACTTCACTGTTTGTAACTCGATCTGTCCAAGGGATTTTTAGGATTCTTCTAATAAGCCATAGCTCGAAGGACTCTAGCTTGTTCATATCTGTGATTTTTAGAGTCCAAGTTTCCATCGCATAGAGAAGCACTGACCAAACATAACATTTTAAAAAACGTATTTTGGTTGTGATGTTGAGGTCATGGCTATATAATAAGTTTTTGTATTTGAGAAAAGTCGTTCGCGCAAATTCGATTCGACATTTTATTTCTTTTGAACAATCCCAATTTTCATTGATCTGACAACCAAGGTACTTGAAATTTTTAACTCTTTCGATTGGACTGTTATTAATCATGAGGTGTGTGTCATTGTATATGTTTTTCCTACTAATAATCATGTACTTCGTCTTGTTTATGTTAATGCGTAGGCCATATTCGTTACTACGTAAGTTAACTCGGCTTACAAGTTCTTGTAATCCCATCAAGCTATCGGCTATAAGTGTAGTGTCATCTGCATAGCGTATATTATTTATGGAAATACCATTAACTTTCACACCTTGATCAATACTGGTTACCAATTCTTGAAATATTACTTCCGAATATATGTTAAATAACAAGGGTGACAGAATGCATCCTTGTCTTACACCTCGTGAAATAGATATTTCTTCGGTTATATCACCATTGATGCTTACATGGGCAGTTTGTTGCCAATACAGATTTCTTATGCAACGAATCTCTTTGTCATCTATTCCCATAGAATGAAGAATTTCCATAAGTTTATCGTGTTTAATGGTGTCGAAAGCTTTCTCATAATCAATAAAGCATAAAAATACATCTTTTTGGACATCTTTACAGTTTTGAACCAAGACTTGTATACAGAACAATGCCTCGCGTGTTCTAAGACCTTCTCTGAAGCCAAATTGCGTCTTACCCATTGCCTCTTCACATTTCTTATATACTCGGGCGTGAATGACTTTTAGAAATATCTTAAGAGCGTGTGACATTAGACTAATTAGTCTGTACTCACTACAATGTTTCGCATTATTTTTCTTAGGTAGTGGTATGAATGTTGATTTTAACCAGTCTTTTTGGATATTGGCCATTGTCATAAATTTGGTTAAAAGCTTTAGTAAAAGAGTCATATTTTTGTCATTTATTAACTTTAAAATTTCAGCTGGAACCTCATCCGGACCTGTTGCTTTGTAATTTTTCATGGATTGTATAGCCTCTCTATTTCGCCTTTCGTAATATAATTGCCAGTTGGTCTGTGATGAAGATGAAGATTCTGGTTCAATCTACTGTCATCCGAAAAACGTTTTCAATACATTTTTTCCATATACTTTCTTTTCATTTATATCAAATACCACCTCATTGTTTTCATTTATGAGGATTGAGGGCGATTTTTACGATGAATACCTGCGGCTTCTTTCAATTTTTTGTGTAAATGGAAGGTATCATGTAAAATTGTAGTCGTTCAATTTCTTGGCATTCATTGTTTATCCAGTTTGTTTTTGCATTACGGATCATCTTCCTTATTTTCCTATTCAGTTGTCTATACATGTCAGTGTTTTTATTTTTATATTCCCGGCGTTTACTTATTAGTTTTAATATGTCATCTGTCATCCAATTATTATTATTATTTTTTTTTTTTTTATTCCAAGAGAGTATTTTGCTGTAGTACAAATTATCTCTTTTAAGTCGCTCCATATACTTTCCGCACTTCCTGATGTGATATCATTTATTTTTTCATTGATTTCACTTTCAAATAGGCGTTTCACACTTTCGTCTCGCAACTTATCAACATTTAGCTTAAATTGAGGCTTACTTTTTTTTAATTACGGCTAGCCTAATACGCAATTTTGCCAGTAGCAAGTTGTGATCCGAAGGTACATCCGCTCCTGGATATGTATTGACTTTTTTTATTGAGGAACAGAAGCGATTATTTATCAGAATGTAATCTATTTGTCTTCTGATGATATTATCAGAGGCGTCCGATGGAGATTTCCATGTATAAAGTCTTCTGGGAGGCAGGCTAAATAATGTGTTCGAAGTTATTAATTTGTTTTCTTGACAAAATTGAATTAGTCGATCTCCTCTTTCATTTCTTTCACCTAAGCCTTATTGACCTGCAACTCCTTCGACTTTTTCTCTTCCAACTTTTGCATTAAAATCGCCTTGAATTATATTTATTTCGTATGGTTTTGTTAATCGCATAAGTTCGTCTAGTTCATCATAAAAAGTTTATATTTCGTCATCACTTTTGTCGGCCGTTGGAGCATAGACTTGAATAATATTAATATTCAGTGGTTTTGCAAATAACTTTAGCATCATTGATCTATCAGATTTCGGCACGAATCCGATGACAGATTTTGCAATATTTTCTTTAACTATAATGCCTACACCATTGCGGTGATTTTTAGTTTGGTTGCCAGAGAAAAATAACTTTGTATTTTGGGAAATAAATTCTCCACAATCTGGCCACCATGTTTCGCTTATGCCAAGTAAATCGATGTCTAATTTTTCCATTTCTAAAATCGTATTAGCTAGTTTTCCAGGCTTGTATAAACTTCTTGTGTTCCATGTTCCGATGTTTAAAGTTTGTTTTGTTTTACCTCCGGGGATTCTTAGCACCCTCGATTTGCCGGAGACTGAGGGCCATTGTTTTGGTTGTACTATCATTTTCATATGATATGCTGGGAAGTATACTTCAGTGGTTTCCCCTTGCCTTCTGAAGGGTTTACTGTTTTCCGTCCTTACACATTTATATAGCGAACCGCTTGATACAAGTACAGACATCCGCTTTCAGCCGTACTTATAGTAACAGACGCTGATATGGTGTGGATTGCTTTTAGCTTCGATATTCACCATCGACCTTACCGGCATGGGTGGCCCTACTGGTAGCTACGCTACCGCCAGCATCGCTCTTTGGATCATTATATCTACTGAGCCCCCTCATCACGTCAAGATAGCAAATCCCCGAGGGGGCAGACAATGCTGACTTGGTATTTTGGTGGTTTGCGTTTCGAGTTAACTCCTCCCTTCCTAAGTGGGAATCATCCACGATTCTCTCGGTGACTTTTCTTACTAAGACGCGGTGTGTTTTTTATATTTGCTTAGAGCAAGTCGCAAGATTACTATGATAAAGATTGATGCTATCGTTACTATAAAAAGCAATGTTGTTGAGTTGACTTCTCCTCGAAGAGCGCCAATATGGTTGATATTTTCCGCATTCATTTCATGAAGATAGTTCAAACTCAATGTCTCTATAAGTATGTCCTAAAAGATTGACTCTTTGAGCCGTTGGAGTGCCAGGAGTACGAGTAGGAGTATGATTTCGATTGTGATACTCGGTCCCATTTACTTTTACTAACTGATCGAAAGTAAAAGGTAAGTACCGCTGACGGTTCTGCTATCTCCTTTTTCAACCTCTATCGTTGCTGTGGCATTGTTGATAATGACAATGCCGTCATCGATTTCTTTGATGCCCTTATCATGATTGGTAGTAGTTGAACAATTTGCTACAGCACCTGTGAATAGTTGCTGACAACAAGTAGGGGTTGTTTGCTTCTTGCAAAAAGTTGCAAAAGTTGATTTTTCACATTTAACAGCATTCGCTTCGTTTCCGCACTCAGCGACGGTATTAGTATCCCCAAAGTGTAGGACTCGTCCTTCGTGAGGCACGGCGAATAAACTATATTTTTTACAAACAATTTGAGGGATTGGATACTTAACTACAAAGTACAAATTATTCTTATTTTGTAAAGTCTTAATGCTAGACATTCCTTTTATTTCTATTATAGTTATGTTAGTCGAGTGCTCATTGATAATATTATTGATATCACTACTATCTAATATTATTAGGTTCACTAGGTTCAACTTAGCTAGGGCTATTGAGATTGTGATTGATTGCAGTTCGAGGATTATTACTCTATTTCTTGCAAGTATTGTTTCGTAAAGATGTGTCTATTGCTTCCTTTCTTGTTGAGTTTATAATTGTGTTTATTGGTTGCGTGATTTCCAAGATTTTTTGCGGAATATGCGTATTAATTTTGTACTGTCTGTTATTAGAGTCAATGAGCATATCCTGTCTTAGTTGTAGTATTTGGAAATCGTCAAAGTCAGGGGTGCCGGCAACGACTTTTAGTGCAGTACCTAAAAAGTTTAAGCTTAGAGCCTGTCGATGGTGAATGTCAACGGTTCGAAGTAAAGTCTCGATGCATTTTATGTCTGCTTCTACTATTTTCTTCATGTGTGTCAATGGGAAAAGGTCCATAAATCCTGCCGTCTCGTCGTTCAATGTTGCATACAGTGTCAAGTTGGTAAAGTGCGTCAAATAACCGTAATGTTCCCATACTATTGCGTTTCCGTCCAAAATTGGGATGTAGTTGGAGTTGGTGTAGTCAGTTAGCTTTAGTGTTAAAGTGGTCGTCAATAGGAATGTCGATATTATCCCGTAATTTAAAATACAAGACTTAAAGTAATAAAGTGATTAATTAAGGTGCACGAAGGTTGTCTTTGTGGACCCTCCTCCCCTTTATAAGAACGGTGGTTCCTAGCCTAGGTCCTGTTCGACTACTTCTTCTGTAAATAGTGTTGAGAGTTTATTGCCTAGCCTTCGACTAACTTTCACTAGACTTTGTCGCCATCGTTATACGTCACATTCTGACGACCCTTATTATGGTATGCGCGATCACTGGCCTGTGCTTTTTCGATACGCATTCGAACTAGTTCCGTAATGTTAGCTGAGCTGGGATGAAGGATGTCTATTGGTTTTTCGTGGGTTATTGAATGAATTGTCTTATTATATTCTATGGTGGCAAGCAAAATCAAGTCAACAGTGTCATCGAGATTTCTTTCTATTTTTAGACACCTAGCTATTTCAGTTAAGGTACTGTGAAAACGCTCCACTTGCCCGTTTGAGGTGCTATGCAGTGGAGGGGCGTTGGCGATTTTCACATTGTTGTAATTTAGCAAAGTTGATTTTATAGCATTTGAGTTAAGTGACTTTTCGTTGTCACAGTATATAGTTTTAACGTTTGGAAAAATGTTTATTAGCTGTAGTATAGGTGGTTTTACGTCTATGATGGTTCTAGACGCGATTTTCTGCACTATAGCAAATTTAGAAAACTTATCGACGCAAGTTAGAAAATATTTCTGGTCTGTGGAGAAAATATCGACGTGTAATATTTCACCAGGATTACATGGAACCGGTGTTGCCGCAATAACATGCTTCTTTGGATGTCTAATGTATTTAGACTTTGAACATATTCGGCAATTTGCTACGACTTCCCTTGCCTTTTTATTCATCTTCGGGAAAAAACAGTCAGCCAAGATCTGCTTTACATTTTTTTGCGCTGCCCTATGAACTCTGTTGTGTTCAGCAAATATAATTTCTTGTTGATCACTTTCGCTGAAGATGTCCGTAACCATCTTTTAGGTATGACGGAGTCTTACGTTGGGGTGAAGTTCTACCAGTCGGTGTTGAATTTTTGCCAACACTGGTAGGCTGCAATGTATTGCGTTAACTACGCCATCATTAATGACTTCTTGCAGCGTTTTTAGTAATGACTCTACGTCGCAAAATGAAATTACATGTCTGCTTTTTGAACCAAATATTATAAAGTTCTGTTTTGACTGGCTTTCGCTTTCTTGAAGAATTATCTGGTTTCTATAGCAATTTACGGGCTTGTCCACCGTCTCTGTAGTGTAGGTCAGTGACTCCTCACTGTGCATGGTGGCGTAGTCGGAGCTTGCCTCCATTTCAATTCCTACCATATTCATGTGCTGTCTGGACAACGCGTCAGCGACATGGTTTTCCTTTCCTGGTTTATAGAACATTTTTGCGTTGAAGCTTTCTATTAGAGACTTCCATCGTTTGATTTTTGCGTTCGGGTTTTTATCAGAAACTGCAAACGTCAGAGGCTGGTGGTCAGTGTAGATATTCAACTGGTTAACACCGTACAGGTAGTTCCTCAAAGTGTTAAGAGCCCATACGATCGCCAAGAGTTCTCTTTCATTTGTTGCCAAATGCTCTTCTCTATCTCTAAGTGTTCTTGAGATCATGGTAATGGGTTTTTTCTCTTGTGAAAGGACGGCCCCCAAACCCCTTATACTATATCTATACCTTCTGGTGCTAGTTGAATTTTAATTTTTTTAGACTGTGTGGCACTTACTTTGCCATTTTCTCCCTTCAGCATATCAGTCAGAGGTTTTTCAAGGCTGGCAAAATCTTTAATGAAACATCGATAGTAGCTAGCCAATCCAAGAAAGGAACGTAGTCATCGAAGAGTGGTTGACTGCTCATTACATTTGATTCCATTGACTTTATCGGGGCTTGTTTTCAAACCTCCCCTTGAGACAACAAATCCTAGGTATTCTACCTCGGTCCTGAAGAATTTCAATTTTTCGGCGGATATTCTCATATTTGCCTCATAGAGACTCCGCAACACCCATTCGATATCTCTCAAATGGTCTTCAGCCGTTTTTGAATAGACAATTACTTTACATTTTTACATTCACGGAACAAGAGCTTTTCAGTTCCAGAATCGTGCTTTATTGTACCCGTACTGAGGTCTAATTGGGCGTTTACCTGATTGAGAAAATCGAGCCCAATTATGCCGTCGAATGTTGTTATATTTGGTAGTATAAAGAAATCTGCAGTTACGCCAAACATCTTAATTCTACTCTTTTGTGTTACAGGACTATTGCCGTGCAAAGACTTTACTATAAATGGCGTGGACGCTGGAATTATATTTTCTAGCTCAGGTATTGGTTTGATGTAATTTTTCGACGCTCCTGTGTCCACTAATAATTTAATTTTTTTTCCTCGATAACCTACTCCTCGCTCAATCCACGGGAGTAGGGACTTCCCCCTAGAAAATTCAATTGCTCCTCCTCGAGATCTTCAGCTTCATCTTCGGCTTCCTGATTATAAGTTGCCTCACTAACCTTTCTTGATTTAAGGTATTAATGCGTTGCATCTTTGGTCCAGTAACCCTATCTGAATCTGCCAGTCGTTTTCCCTGCTGTTGATTTGAACTATAACCTTGTCTACTATTACTTTGATTCTGTTGTTGGTATTGGTTGGCCCTCTGTGATGGTTTCCTACGCCAATTTACATTTTATCTTAGTATTGAAACCGATCTGTCAACGTCCATGGGGGACACTTGTTCTTGCTTGTTAGTCCTAGTATAATTTGTTCTGTGCTGTTTATTTGCAAAATGCAGATTTTTTTGTTGCTGTTGCTTCTTTTTCTCCGAATTATTGTTTATTCCTAGTTTATATTGGTCTTCAATAGACGTTGCGAAATTTGAAGCAAATAAGTACCTTTCCCTATTTGACTCCACCTCCTGGGCTAATGCCAGAGCGCTAGGTAGGTCTTTAGGGCGATAGGCAAATAGTATGTCACATAAAGGTCTTTTAAGGCCTGATATAAAAACTCTTAAAGCGTCCGCTCTATATTTTTCGCAAATTGATTCCGATACTTGACCCTCATGGGTCATTATGGTTTTATTCGTGAGGAGAGTTAATATTTTCTCAACCTCGTCGAAATATCGAAGCACAGATAAGTTACCCTGTCGTAAAGTGGATAATTGTTGTTCGATTAAATATATCGGTCGTTTGTCTGCGTACATAAAGTCTAGTCTCGCGATTATTGCGTCGAAATTTAAAATAGTGTTGAAGGATGCCAAAATGGCGTCAGCAGAAGCTTTTATTTTATTTCTAATTATATCAACTGCTTGGTAGTGTCTTGAACTTCCCTGGTAACTTCGTAAGATGTATGGACAGCTTGTCGCCAAGACACATATGTACTGATTTGCCCGTCAAATTCTGGTAATGATTTTACCAGATCAAGGGGTTCGTCACATTTTACGTTCGGTAATTCTTTTACCGGTTGGTATATTTTTGGCGTTTGACCAGTGGTCAATGTAGTCATTTGCTCCGTTAATCGTTGGAGTTTAACCTCGAAAGTCTGTCTTTGTTGTTCAAGAGCGCTTGAGACGGCTGCTTGAACCACTGCGGTTACCTGATTTGAATCCATTTTACTGGTCACCTGTAGTTTATTAATTTTTCTAAAAGGTTTTCTAATTCTGAGTCACTCATAGACTTGGAAATTAAAATTGAATAGACTTGTAATCGTTCCTATAGTCGAATCAATCAATCACACTCTTTTGTTGACATGGCTAGATAATTTCAGTTATTTATTACAATTTTCTTCACAAATTCTGTTTCTAAACACAATGTTTTTGAGAAAAGACTACACTGTTTCTTTTTTATTAAACTCTTTATGATTAGCTCCTTATTTTCTAAAATAAATTCCTTTCCGTCTATTTTGAAAACTTAGTTTTAATTCAAAAGAAATTATAAAGTTTTTATTTTAATAAGCACTCTACTTACAATTCTCGAAACATGTTTTTTATTATAAACTGCTTTCTGATTAATCCTCGGATCCTTGGAGTCCTTGTAGGATACGTTTTTAAAGATTGTAGCGATTCTCTGTGAGTCCTTGGGTCCCTTGAAGTCATTAAAGACACTCCACCGCAAAATAGCTTGGTGGTTTTTACTTTCTGGAGAATCCTTCGTATCTTCTTTACCTGGTTGGGCGCCAATTATTTTTAGGCACTAGTGCGCTTTATTCAGGCTCGATCAGAACTAAACTCTAAAACATTCTTACTCTTAAGTCTAAGCCTAAGCCGTACTCACTGCCGCTGCCGTCGTCGCTGCTGCCGTTGCTATGTTTTGTCAGATGCAGTGTCAGCGAATCCCACGATTACGCCGACTTGCATGTAGTGTAAGTCGTCGCTTGTTTGCGCTATATTTGTGCTGCGCCATCGGATCCCACGGCTACGGTAGCTTGTGAGTATCGTTTGTTGTTGCTTGTCGTTGGATCATAACTCGGGCCGTTGGTCACGGATTGGGGTGGTGTTAATGTTCAGCATTGCCTGAAACGGATGTTAGGCAGACAATGCTGACTTGGTATTTTGGTGGTTTGCGTTTCGAGTTAACTTGCATACCGGGAAACGATATCCTTAATAGTACCCGCCAATATATGACCATAGTGTGGCAATCCAGTAGCAAATGGTGGACCATCATAGAAAGTATATCTATGAATTTAAAAAAAAAGAAACAATTTACACAAAACTTAAAACTATTCTAAATCTTCTCAACGAACGTTACTTTGGTTTCCCCTTTGACAATTGCATACATTTTTCGAATATTCTACTATTGTGCCACCCTTTCAATGTACGCACCTCCTCAGCGGTAATATTTATTGTTTCTGGAACGCGGCAAACATTTTCCCTGCAAACACCAGATGGTGTTAGGTCACTTTGTGCCATGACAAGGAATCTAATGAAACGTATGAACACGTGGTTTACTTAAATATACATATACTATACACGCAAATAAATTACTTATATACATATTAATGCGTTAACATTTTATCTATATGAATGTGTAATTACATTACTAATGCTTTGTACTAGTTAGGAAATTGAACACACTGATTCAACAGAAAGTTGTCGAAGTCGCAAACGCAATTTATATAACCTAACCAAGAGATAGATGTTGTTCGTAAAGGGGCATCTTGACAGGCAAAAATTTATGTCGTACTAACTGTCAAATCCATTGCTATTGCCATTGCCAAATTTATATGTGGGCATTTGTTATCATAACATAATCATTTGCGAAAAGGCGTCGGGTAGGTAGGTTCAAGCTGATGCAGCACATGTTTTGAGCTCTTGAAAAATTTATTTTATCCTTTGCGAAATGCAGTCGGGTAGGTAGGTTCATTTCTATGAAAATTTCGAAGAGGCAACATATCCCATTTAATGTTGTCTTTTCGAAATTTTCCTAGAAATGAACCTATGTACCTACCCGACGGCATTTCCCAAAGGATAAAATACATTTTTCAAGATCTCAAAACATATGCTACATCAGCTTGAACCTACACCTTCCTTTATTTTATCCTTTGCGAAATGCCGTCGGGTAGGTAGGTTCATTTCTAAGAAAATTTTGAAGAGGCAACATATCCCATTTAATGTTGTCTCTTTGAAATTTTCATAAAAACGAACCCTGCAAGACGGAGGTAACAGATTGCACAAGCACATTGAAACATTTTCAGCTGTTCACTAACACTGTTACATTTTCTGGAATTTTCAATTGAATGGGAGAATACGTAAGTAAGATAGAGAACAACTAT
Source organism: Bactrocera tryoni (assembly GCF_016617805.1). Lineage (NCBI taxonomy): Eukaryota > Metazoa > Arthropoda > Insecta > Diptera > Tephritidae > Bactrocera > Bactrocera tryoni. The sequence continues at coordinate 19,000,775 of NW_024395824.1, read as the reverse complement.
CGACATTCTAAACATATTGTAATATTAACTTGCTAGAATAGGAGAGACGAATGCCAAAGTTTTCAAGAAGAAGAAAACGAAAAGCGCAGTTTGTTTTGGATTTTAAAGAGCTAAGTTCGTTATTTCGTAATTTGATATTTTATAATTAATTTCTTATACGTATATGTATATATATATAAATGTTATTAATTTCTTTTATATAGAGTAAACGAAACAGCTTAACAACGAGAAAAAGGTAAGCATTGTGAATTGAATGTCGTGTGTGTAATTAAAATTTTTTATATTACAGAAATCATTTGGAGCATTTGGATGCGTATAACAAAGACGCACCATTCAATTAGCCGCATCACCGGTGACTTGGAGGACGAGCATTTTAAAAATAACATTTTTCCACAAAATTAATATTTAGGTTATTATTGTTAAGTTACAGAAAAATTATGCAAAATGGGTTGGGAAAGAGCGAATTCTTAAATTTACTAAACTTATACAAGCATAAATCAAAATATAGTTGCTCACATTAAATTAATTATTCCAATTGGTAAATAAAATTTATCCCACAATTATTATATAGTAGTCAAGAAATGTGAATTCTTATTATCCCCAGAAATACATTTGTAAAACAAAGGATCTTTCTTCTTTTCTATTTTCCACATAAGAGATTTAAACAGTTTAAGAGCTTAAATCATGCGCTACATCAGGTCGAACATACAAATACCTACCCTATGCCTTTGCGCATATGATTAGGTTTTGATAACAAATGCCCATATACAGATTTAGCAACGGCAATGGCAAAAGATATAGCAGTTAGTAAGCAATAAACTTTAGCCTGTCTAGACGCCACGTAAAGGACTGCTACACTTTCAATATATATTGACTGCGGTAAGAGATCACGATTGTTATTGAACATGTAGAATTCAATTATGGTGGATTGCGACCAAAATTACGATGCAATAAAATGTTGTGTGTAAATTGGTCGTACAACCAGAGAAACTAAAAACATAGAGAAGGTGTAAATCGAAATCTGCATGACGGTTCGATTGCGCGGCTAACAGAGCTGATAGAATTTGTCTAAGACATTCGCCGTACTCTGGCTATTTAGCAGAATTGAGCACGTGCAGTGGCAGAAATATAAGTAAAATGACTGAGAATAAATAAAGAGAATTGCTTCGTAGAAAAGTATACAAATTATACAGTCACACAGAGAATGTAAAAAAGCATTCTCTGAGTGACATACTTATGCATGCCTATATTGTATTATATGAACCATTGTCACATATGCGTGATTACTTTGTGTTATAAGAACCATTGTTTTCCGAAAAATGGTAAAAATTTTATGTTATAAAATTAAATAAAAAATAATTTCCAATAAATTTTTATTTGAAAAATGAACTTAAATGTGCTCATATAAACACTTTCATTCATTCCTTTCATTTCTTCAAAAAAATTAATGACCTTCATGAAATATGCATATTCGCATTATTTCGTTATCATTTCCATATTCGTAGCAATAGAATTTCAATGGCATATATGTACATATATTATTTCTTTGGCACATTTGTCTGTATGTTTACAACAAATACGAGCCACATATTTACAAACATTCAATAATGGCCGCACGGATCTTTTGGCATCTATGTTGTCACGGGCAACCAAGGCCGAAGCGAATGAAGCGAGATCGCTTGAGGAATTTGGGCCTGCGTTTATGAATGAAATCATTTTGTTGTAAAATTCACTACACTTGTTCTTCGCCAATTTGGCTGCCATATTGACTTGTGATGCTTCTGCTATTTAGACAATTGTTGTTTTTGTAGAATGCTTCAATTTTTTGTTGGTGTTGTTGTTATGTATGTTTGTATGCTTGTGCAATATTTGTTCGCCAATGTATGCAAATACATATATGTACAAATAAGAATATATGAATGTATGAGCATGCAAGTCAATGCACGCACATGTAATAAGTATATTGATAAGTGATGAAAATATGATTTCAATTACTGAACGCGCACATGCGTATACGTACACTCATATGAGCATGTGCAGATAGACAAGATAGGATATAAGATGTATGTATGCCTTTTAACTACAAATAAATATTTTTCTTACTAATAGAAATTAAGAATAGAAATTAAATTTATAACAGTAATATACATATACATAATATTGCTGTAATGCATTTAATTTCCATTAGTAAGAAAAATATTTATTTGTATAGTATACGATGTTAAAAGCAAAAAATTAAAAATTTATTCTGTCGAGATTCGAACCTGTGTAGCATGGTTGCGCTGACTTGAGTATGGTTTGGTCAGAGATAAAGAGATCTTTAACTCCTCTCTCACTGGAAGTGAGAGAGCAATTGCTAAACGTCAAAACCTACTGAACTTTGACAGCTAATCGAGTTCAGTTGGTTTTGACGTTTAGCAATTGGAAACGAGCGATGGCCAGATTGAAATCTTACCAAAAAAATATGTAAACGGAGGGATTAGTTGCATCGTTCAAGACCACTTATAAAAATGAAAATTAAATGAATTTGTGAAATTTAAAGGTATTTGATGAAAGGTTTTGTAATTTGAAGCATCATAGTATATTTTCAATGGAAAATGATTAAAAACATTTAATGATTGAGAGCTAACAAGCTTAAATCCTATTATTGGGTATTGAAAGGACGAAAGTCAGTTGTTATAATATTCTTTAAAAAGATTTAAATAGTTTCTACATATAATAAACAACAACTATATAGTAGTTTTTATTCGTATTAAATGTTGGGTGTTTCAATTTAAATGCCCACAAATAATAATTTTTTTCAATCTGGCCATAATGGAAAATGTTATAAAAAACGCTAATTTTGGGGCGCTCTCACACTGGAATAAGTTTAACAACCCTTTATTCCTGGTTTGGTTATGCATGTAAGAAACATATGATGGTTCTAATAATTTTGTTTAAGTATAGAAATATGCTTTTGTAGAACATTTGCTTTCGCAAACATACAGACAAATGTGCAAACGACATAATATATGTATGATTGTTTCGCATTTTGCTTACTCGCCGGTCAAATTTCTATACAAAAATCGGCTGAAATGTGTGAGAAAATAAAAAGGACAACTAGAGCAAATAATTTTTAAAAAATTTATCGATAATTAAATATAATGAAAATACATGTAAATTTATTTAAATTTAGTGAAAAACTTATTTAAACTGCAAAGAAAAATAAAAATAATTTTATTAGAAAAATACATATATAAGATTATTAAGAAAATATAATTTTAGTAAAACACGATTTTTAGAATTTGTCTACCTTCAACCACAAATTCTCACACAACCTAATCAATAAAGATTAGGTATTTTTTACCAGCTTTTTTCAAAGCTTGGCTCGTGTACTATGTAACTACTACTAAAGCTAACTACAAATTAACAATAACTAATACTAAAACTACTACTACAAACTATTTACAACTTAATTCTACCCTGAAAGAAAAAAAAAAAGAACATTATTAGTTTTTGAAGAAGCTGAAATGAGAGAAAAAAGAAGGAAAAAATGTGTTTTAGATATTTGAATAATATACTTTGCATTGTATGTATTTCTTTTACCTTTTATCCAACGAAAGTTACTAGAAAAATCAAATATGGCCTGCAATCTATTGTACCACTTTCTTTAATTTTTGTTTCTTATTGTACCACCTCGCCCTTACTTCATTTTTATAAAGCTCTTCCTGCTGGTGTGCCAGCCATTTTGCATTCGTAAACAGTAAAACTGTTATTAAAAAATCCAAAAATTGGTGCCTATGTTCGAGGCAATCTCCTGCCTCGCTATACCACTCTGGATATTTCTGTCTTGTAATTGCAGTAATCTGGGCTAAAATCATAGATTTTATACCCACTCTGCAAGAATTTGCTATAAAGAACTCTATATAGCAGCTCATTTGGAGGCGGCTTATCTCGAAGACTCTATCGTCGGGATTAATCAGCCTTAGGTCATTGTCTCCTTTGTAATTTTTTGACCTTATAAGGGCTTCCGATGAGTCTTGTAAAAAGATATCCCTCTTTCACATTAATAGCGCACATTTGTCGCACTTTGAACGACAAAAGACCTTCTGGTGTATCGCATATCCAGTATAGTAACGACGAACCTGTTTTCCTGCTACTTTTTCGGTCTCAGCAAATTGCTCATCTGGATCATATATTTGTTCCACGGCAAGTTGCTCAGACGGTTTTAAATTTTCTTCAAGGTCGTCTTCCTGGCCAATATTCAAATCAAGGTTGATGTCGTCGTCTTCTTCGCAATTGCTGCCAGTTTGCGAGAAGTTGCGTCGCAATATATGCATCGACAATAGCCTTGCAACAAAATATTGCATTTTGCGGATGCATCATGGTTCATTCTCCCTAAGAGTATAAATGATATATTCGAATATTCATCGAATATATTGCCGCTCAATGCAATCATTGCATTTATTGTAAATACAAAGGAATCCAGGCACAGTATTTGGCTATTTGGCTTTTTTATACTTTTTATGTATTGGATGTGCTCTTTTAGCCTGTTTATTTTATCAATTAAATTTCTTCGTATTGGCCGTCTTTGCGGATTTGGATTGTAAAGCGTCTTACAATCCAATTCGTCGAACAGGTCATTCATCCTTTTGACCAGGGTTGCTTTGGCACATTTATTAAAATGCTCATCGGAGCCCAATAAATTTTGCTTTATTGCCATATCTATTGCCGCGGCGACCGAATTGCTGAATACTTGCGTAGCTCTAGACACCGACATCTTTTCCAAACTTGAGGGGTACACGTGCGAATACGTTAATTTAGGGCACATGTTAAAATTAACGTTCGCTTGGTCGATGGCAAATATTTTTCGGACTACTTTAAACGAAGCCAGTCCATCTTGCGTCTCGGTGTCGTACTTCATGATCATGTTGCGCAAGCATTTTATAAGTTGGCAACAGTCGAACATCATATATATTTTATTTCTGTTGTGGTAAAAGTAAGGGTTTTCTGGCGATGTGCCCAATATTAGCCTCAATTTGGCATTTTCGGGACCCTGATCGCATACTATTGTTTTTATTTTAAATCAGATTTCTTCGAAGGCGTTTAAATTGCTCTGGAGCAAATTTAGCAATCTTTCGCTGCTTACGCCATCTTTTGCCACATAGTAGGAAATTACATATTTCCATTTCGCGACTAGGCCTTTCAACATGAAAAAACGGCACTTATTGCGATCACGCTTTCCCGGTGACCTTCTCCATTATCGACGAAGCCATCAAGCACATCTTGTTCTTTGTTGTACGTCAGATCTTTTCTGATTGAGACTTCGTCGAAAATTAGTTGGTATATGTGTTCTTCTGGTTCACTTTTTCGTCGATACCGGGGCAGGCATACCGGATCGGACGCCAACGCAAAAGTGTTTTTATGTGGGGCAATGCGAACCCCAAGTCGTCGCGCATAAAATTATAGGCCTTAGTCGACATATAATTTATGTTCAACGCCATTGTCTTCTCTTTTTCGTTGTAGGAGTTTTTCGTCTTCAAAATCATTTTTGCGAAGGTAACTGCATGATCATTTGCATCTCCTGTTAAAATTATATTCTTTTCCAGAGCTTGACATTTTCTTGTAATAATTCTTCTTTTGAGCTCTTTAATTTTTTTGGCTTGTTTCAAAGCATTATTTTGAAACCGCATAGCTACTCGAGCGTAATGCTCGTGGTCGCAAACAGAGATATTCTTTTCTTCGTTGCACTTAATTTCTAATTCATGAAGGCGTGAATATTTCTCAAACTCTTCGAATGAATTTGGATTTCCAACTGACATATCATCAGGTTCTAAAACATCTGTTTTTTTAGCATCGTACGTCTTTAAAACAGGCGGCAAAGCCCATTCGTCGAATCCTAAATTTCGCACAGAAAGAGCTTCATAAATGATGCGGTGCGAAGATACATTTGTGTGAAAATGTTTTTCACAAATATATAAATTTTTCTGTACTGGTAACTCAAGATTGCAGGCCTTTACCCAATTATTCCTAGCAACTTCCGTTTTCGGAAATTTGAATAATTTTTCTCCACCGGCACAGTAACTAACGCAGCAAGTTTTTAGCGGAGGTGCCGGTTCAAATAGTTGGGTAGGGGCCTCATCTATAAATATATAGAAATAAATATAAAATATGTAAAATAAAATTTAAATATATTGAAAAATATATGCATGTACATATGTATATGCAGCATACAAACATATGTATATGAGACACGTATGCATTTATATGCAATATGCATGCAATTTTGTATTGTAATTTGAAAACAACCCCATGTGGTGTGCCGTAAATATAAATATGTTTAATTAGATACATATTTCACAAATCAAACGGTTTGATTTTATTTATTTATTTATTTATAATAATTCATATAACAAAAAGAGTTTTATTATATAAATACATAAACGCAGCACTGGCTACGAGGCCTTCAGCCGTCTTGTAATTATAACTAGGTGAAAAATTCTAATTGCTAAGGGTTAGTAAAGATGTAATTTGCTTAAATATATTTTAACAAATCGTTGGTTTTTAAAAATCTATATACAATCATCACGTTTTTTTCTGAAGGTTCACTTAGTACTTTTATGAGATCAATGTTGCCAGAGTTGTGGGCTGTTGAGTGAAGCATCGGACAGAGTGTGAGTAAGTGTTTGATAGTAGCGGTGTCCTCGCAAAGGGGGCAAATGGATGGGCTTTTACCCGATAGTAAGTGGGCGTGTGTTATGATAGTGTGTCCAATCCTTAATCGAGTATATGTCTTGATTTTATAATTCAAACATTTGGTCCTTCGAGCCGGATCAATATAAGTGCATTAAAAGTACACACACTTGTATGTGCACCCGCAACCAAAAGATCACAACACACACACGCACTGGTATTTGCACCCGCAAATAAGAAAATCGTAGCACATACCCCCTTGTTGTAAGGGCACCCACAACAAATATTACACCTACATAAATAAAAGAATTGCACTTACCTAGATCCAACGTTGGGACAGCATTCTTTTTAAGATATTTTGGGCCAATTGCCTCTTTTACAAAACGCTTTTCGCAAACGAATGAGTTGGTGGCTGGAAAGTGGTCAGTGGGAGAAATTTTTAGGTTCTCCTATCACTTTTCAGCCAGCTCCCATTTATTTGGAAAATTAAATAGACGGAGTACCTCTTTGAAGTTGGTCGCCTTGTCGTGGCGAAGGGGCTTAAGTAAGAGTAAAGTGTGCATCCCAAAGGAAACGCACTCTAATCTTACGAACTAAGAGGGACACCCCATAATTCCCACAATAGTGAAATGGATGAATAAACCCTAGGTTTTAGGCCCATCTCCTATTGTTGGAAGTATGAGGATACCCGCACCAACACCACCCTAAGCCAAGGTGTCGAGGTACCCGTGCCGAGGGCTGAATGGTCAGCGGGGGGTAATAAATAGCTAATCGCGAACGGTCCCCTCCGATGGCAGGGCGAGGTCGGAGGTATAAAAGCCTTCTCTCCGCACAACCCTTTCCGGCTTACTCGTGGGACCAACAAATGAACGGAAACAACAAAACAACAACAACTACAACAACCAATTTGACGACAACAGCGACGACTAAGTACATGAATTACAGGATTCCCATTACGGAATCCGACGAAGACGAATTACTCGCCTCCATCCAGGAGACGGGTAAAGGTACTGCCGTACATACCAACCTTAGTATACCGGCAGATACAGCAGTGATAAGAGCAAACGTAAGGGAGGAAGCGTCCACCTCCAAGGCTGCCATGAGCACCAACCAAAGTGCACTGGCGGCCAAAGGGGAAATCAAAAAGAAGCGCAAAAAATCCCAGAATCAGCTGAGGAAAAACCGGTACCAGAGGGCAGTCTTCATTCTAGGGAAGATAGCCAAAGAACAGGCAGCCGGCACCCCAGTTGATGAGGCAGAAACAAAGCGCCTTAAAGCAATAGTGGAGGAATATGAAGGCTACCTGAAAAGGAAGCAATCAGAACCTCTAGTAGAGAACATACAGGAGAGCACTTCACAAAAAAGGAATCGCTCTACGACAGAAACACCCGAAACTCTGCCTAAAAAACCTAGGCTTAGTGAAGGCGAACAGAACAGCGAAACAGCGGCAAGGCATTTCTGCGATGTAGCCAGAGATAGCCTGCAAGTGGCCATCATAGACGGGAACTCCTCCTCACCGAGCACGGTACAGGAAAGATGGGTGGAGATCGACGTCAGATTGTCGAATATGGTGCTAAGCTATGTACTCGACAATCCGGCGGGTCCTCACCCGGAGTTTGACTCCTCTGAGACCCTCAGGGGCTACAGGGTCATCAAGTGCGCGGACCAGGCCTCGCTGGATTTCCTGACGGGTAGTGTTGCTAAAATCAGCAACGCCTTTGTAGGCCTCCAATTGGGGCTTATACCCGCCAGGGACATTCCAAAGAGGCTTCGTGCTCGCATTTGGTTACCCCCACTAGAGGAGCCAGGCGAAAAACTCCTGCGGTGTATCAAGCTGCAGAACAAATCTATACCTGGTATAGATGAGTGGCAGCTGATAAAGGAGGAAAAACCAAATAAAGCCAGCAGACCAATACTAGTGGCCATTTGCGAAGAGTCCATTGAGGCTCTCAAAAAGACTGACTACAAAATCAGCTTCGCAACTCGCAAGGCCAGGTTGAAAATCTTCCAAGGCGACAAAGTGGCTGACGAAGACGACACGGAAGAGGTCGACGACGCCAGCCAGTTGCTAAGGAAAGTGGGCATCGAAGAAACCCGAGATACCCAATAACAACCTTAGATGCGTACAAATAAACCTGCAGCACTCGAAGAGTGCTACAGCGAATCTGATAACCCTTATGAACGAGGGGAGCATCGACATCAGCCTAATACAGGAGCCCTGGGTCAAAGAAGACACCATTAAAGGGATAAAAGCAGCAACTATGACCTGCTTTACACACGGAACAAAGGTAAACCTAGGGCATGCATTCTTATCAATAAAAGTATAAATGTATTTCTTTGTCCTAATTACAGCACAGCAGAAGTCATAGGGGTAAAGGTGGAACAGAAGGAAAAGCCCTTCTTCTTAGTCTCGGCCTACTTGGCCCATGACGATGATATACCACCGGCCCCGCTCACCAGACTAGTAGAGGAGAATAGGAAAGAGGATGTCCTAATAGGGTGTGATGCAAACGCAAGGCACACCGTATGGGGTAGCTCCAGCATAAACACCAGAGGTGAGTCACTCTTGCAGTATATTCTAAATAGTAATCTAAGCATATGCAACAAGGGCGATAAGCCAACTTTTATTTTTCCAAGCTCTGATAGGTTTCCGGGGTGGGAGGAAGTGCTTGACCTCACGCTATCAACAGACACAGACACTCTCGTTGTGGATAACTGGAGGGTATCCGATGAGCCTTCCATGTCGGATCACTCCTGGATACTCTTCAGCATCCGCGGGAGGTACAGTGCTCCTCTCACATACCGAAACCCTAGAAGAACAGCTTGGGAAAAATATACCAGAATAGCAACAAAATGCCTCGAAAAGGGAGGCAATAAGAGTGTCAGAAATCCTCAAGAACTAGATTCAGAAGTAGAGAAGTTGGAAAAAATCTTAACCACAAGTTTTAATAAATCTACTCCGCTAACAGTTTTGAAAAAGAGAAAGTCTCCCCCTTGGTGGAACAGTGAACTCAAGAATTTGAGAACACAACTAAGGAAAGCTTTCAATGAGAGTTTTAGAACCAAAATATGGCAGCCATATAAAGATATTATGAAAAGATACAAAAAGCAGTCAGGAAAGCAAAAAACGACTCTTGGCGATCTTTCTGCACATCGATAGAAAGTTGCAGAGAAACCGCTAGGCTGAGCAAAATGCTATCCAAAGATCATATTAACACTGCCTACATTAGGACGGAGGGAAGTGATTGGACCTCCTCGGCAAAAGAGTCTCTGGAGGTACTAATTACAACACACTTCCCCGGGAGTCAGCAAACACTTTCAACGAGGGTTCAACCAGAACCACCGTTGAACGCAGCTGATTATCAAGGCCAAATAATAGACAAAAGCAAAATCAAGTATGCCATAAATAGTTTTGCACCATTTAAAGCGGCAGGTCCTGACGGGATTATGCCCATAATGTTGCAAAACTGGTAGAACCAATGGTTCAAAGACTTGAAAATATATACAAAGATTCTATTATCCTACATCCCAAGAAGTTGAAAAGAAGTAAAGTTGTGTTCCTTCCAAAACCCGAGAAGAACACAGAAAATGCCAAGACTTTAGACCTATAAGCCTACCTCCTTTATGCTGAAGGTACTGGAAAGACTAATAGATCTACACGTAAGAACAATAATGGCGGAGAAGTTATCGAAGTCCCAACATGCGAACATAAAGGGCCGATCAACTGAAACTGCCCTGCCGGTGATAAGTGTAATTGAAAAATCACTACACCACAAACAATACACCATGGCTGCTTTTCTAGACATAGAGAGCGCCTTCAATAACATAGAAGTAAATGCGATAATTAACTCTCTGGCACATGGCGGCATAGATGACACTGTGTGCAGATGGATACTATCGATGCTTGAGAATAGGAAGATTATGGCTTCAAACGGCGCTGCAACACGAACAAGCTATGTGAGTAGAGTTACGCCTCAAGGAGGGGTCCTCTCTCCGCTCCTATGGGTTGTAGCGCTGAACGAAATACTCCTCCAACTAAACGGTGGAGGAGTGAAAGCAGTGGCGTATGCAGACGATATAGTGTTGTTGGTATCAGGCATGTTTCCTTCAACAGTCAGCGAGATTATGGAAAGAGCACTTCGAAGGTTAAACCTATGGGCTAAAAACAATGGACTAGGAGTTAACCCGAACAAAACAGAACTGATGCTATTCACAAGCAGAACCAAAATACCTCAGTTTCAACTTCCGGTACTAAACGGTACAATACTCACTCTATCCCCCACAGCTAAATACTTGGGGGTGGAGATTGACACCAAATTGTCCTGGAAAATAAATATAGAAAAAGAATAAACAAAGCATACATGGCTTACTATACTTGTAAGAGAATCGTCAACAAGAATTGGGGCCTCAAACCAAGTATAGTCATGTGGATGTATACGGCGGTCATAAGACCTATACTTACATATGGAGCTCTGGTATGGTGGCCAGCGCTAAACAAGCAATACAACATTAAAAAATTAAATGGTATACAAAGAGCAGCATGTGCGGGTGTTACTGGGGCAATCAGGTCATGTCCGACTGATGCGCTCAACGTGATCCTGCATCAACTACCAATGGACATTTTTATTCAAAAACAGCAGCTATTGCGGCGACAAGAATAAAAGAATTGGGAGGTTGGAACCAGCAGAACTATGGACATAGTGTAATCCTAAACAAGCTCACCATTAATAAATCAGACTACATTCTCCCAAAGCTGGATTTCAATAGACACTTCCAGGTAAGGATACCATCTAGACGAGAATGGAGAAGAGGCTCAATAGAAGAGGAGGATACCATCTCAGTCTATACCGACGGGTCCAAAATGGACTGTGGAGTAGGCACGGGGTATTCTCCTCTGATCTTGGCATATCTCTCTCTATACGTCTACCGAACTCGGCTAGCATCTTCCAAGCAGAAGTACTAGGCATAGAAAAAGCCTGCGAAGCTCTATTAGAAAACCACGGGAATATAAACAAAGCAACTATATTTACGGATAGCCAGGCGGCGCTCCTGGCCTTGTCTTCACCCATGACAAACTCCAGCACAGTACACAACTGCAAGAGAGCACTAAGCGCAATAAAAGACAAGCTCCAACTAAACTTGATCTGGGTTCCCGGTCACAGGAACATTTTCGGTAACGAAAAAGCAGACGAGTTGGCAAAGGCAGGAGCTTTCCTCAACGAATCCGAGGCGGAGATAATACCAAGTCCGCTAGGATCAATCAAAGGAGAGATCAATAGACAATTTCAACAAATTGCAAATAACAGGTGGAAAAACATCACAAAATGCGTCATAACTAAACAATTATGGCCAACATATGACAGGAAAAGAACCAACGACTTACTAAATAGGTCAAGGAAAAGTATTTACAGAGTAACAGCTACCACAACAGGGCACTGGCCATTTGGGGAACACGCATCCAAAATGGGTATGCCCTACAACGACATCTGCCGTGGCTGCGGAGTAGCAGGGAACAAGGAAACAATCTTCCACTTTCTCTGCGAATGCCCAGCTCTAGCACAGATCCGACACAAAACACTTGGAATCCATCTAGCACCAAACCTTGAATGGATTTCCACTAAAAGCATATCGGACATAAGTAGTTTCATCGAAACCTCAAAATGGTTTGAAAAAGACTGTGAAACGTAATAGCAGATACAGGAGGTTCTACGAACAGTGCATCAAAATGGCACATCAAGTGTTAATTGAGCCCGATAGGGCGGCACTCCTACCTACCTACCTACCTACCTCATCGCTGGTACTCCCACACCCGCGCACACGACACTTTCGCACTTTTGGCATTTTCCGGCACTTTCGAATTTATTAATATAAGTAAAATTCCCGACTTAACCCGCACACGTCTTATTCGCGCAAAATTTCCAACTTTATGAAAATTGGCGCAATTATTGACACTTCAATTTTATGTAAAGTTTAAAACATATTTACATCTGAATATATAATATATTTGATTTTGGCGCAATTATCGACACTTGTCAATTTGCCCAATATTTTAGCAGGAGAAAGAAGGATGGTTACTTTCATTTGAGGGTAAAGCTCAATACTTATTTACATATGATATATACAAAGAACATGTAAGAAGAAGATTTTTACTTAATATCTAAATATTTATTTGATTTTGGCGAAATTATTGACACTTGTCTTAATATACAAAATTGGGCCAAAACGAAACAATGAAATACATAATTACTTTTGCATATCAATATGGAAATGCCGACGGCAAAACGCAAAGGCATACATTGCACATACATACAAGCGATTTCTTGGTTGAAAGCAAAAATTGAAGCATGAGAAGTTGAAATGCCGACGGCAAAACGAAATTCCTTATATTCGTACATTGCGTATGGAAGGAATTGCCTGGTTGCAAGCTAACATGAATCATGAATATATCATCATAATGTTTAGGTAAATCTTTTATTTATTTAAAATTACTTATTGTAAAATAAGATCAAATTAACATAAATTAATTTGAAAAATAATAAATAAAAAGTAAAAACATAAAAAAAGTTGTACATACACATTTCCATACAAAATGGAACATATTTCCTATGGAATATCAAAGAAATCATTTTTCTTCAATATTCTCCGTTTGCGAGTATCATCATGGGCATGCATACATACATATATTTATGTCTCTTCATATTCTTGGGTATTTGAGACAAGAACATAAAAAATTTGTTTATGTTCTCTATGTGAAAGGTGTGTTTTGTACACATTTTTCGCTGTTCAAAACGAAATAAATTGTAAAACGAAAAGCAAAACGAAATTCTTCGTTGGGAGTGTATTTCTGTCTCTTCATATTCTCTGCTTCGCATATATGCCCTCTCATCATATGCCGTAAAAACATATATTTATTTCTCTTCATATTCTTGGTTAGAATATGTGAGAGAATTGTAAAAATGTTAAAATTGTGAGGCGAATTCCGACCTACAATGTTAACAAATGCGGCGAATTCCTTGCACAAAATCTAACAAATGTTCGACATTGAACCTGCACCTTCTCTATACCTTTAAGTTCTCTGGTACAACGGGCGGTATTTACAGCCCTATTCTCATGCCCTCACAAAAGTCACCAACCTCACTACAGTGATGTTTCTCACTATAGTGAGGGTTACCTTATTCTGGCGAAAATTCAAAAATATCTGTGACGTGTGAAAGCAGCCATCATAATACAAATCATCTGTGATTGTTTTGTTTTACATCAATATTTGACATTTTTTAAAAAATACTTTAGTGTTATAACTAGCATGTAGGAACAGTTCTTTGTGTATGCGGCAATTGTTGAGGAGGAGGATCGGGGGTTAGGAGGAAAATTTTGAAGGGTTTACGAGACAAAAGCGATCCTTTTACTATGCAAGACACAACATTTATAAATACATTTCGATTCCAAAGTACTTATAGGTGAATCGGTGCCGCATGATGTGCAGAAGTCGAGTATATCTTTTGATCTGCGTTTCCCGGCGTGTTTGCATTTTTACGGGCATGGCTCTTACAAAAAATGCGTTTGTAATAGTTATATGCTTTGGGATCAAGGGCACAATCGGCGCATCTACTGCATCTGGTAATTGAACAAAAATTAAATAAAATATTTCATTAGGCACCAGAGCTCAATTTTATGATTTACTACTATCGCTTATATAGTTTGCAACAATTATTTCAATCTATTTTTAGGAATGCATAAACAAATATTGGATTTATTTTTTATTTATTGGTTATCAGCGATATGCATATGTAGATGATAAGCAATGTACGTAGCAGGTGGATTTTTGTTTGCTTATTTTTATTGAAACAGCTGTTTGACAGCGAAAAGCTTTTTACCTCACGTGGTGACTCTTTTAAGCTTTTTTCTTATGAGGTTTGAGCAAGAATAGCCTCACAAAATATCCCTCACAAGAAATCTCTCAAATTTTCAGGATAGGGCTGTTAAAAATATGGGTAAATTTTAGAATAGCATCTCCCGATTTCGAGGTTAAATTTGGTATACACGGATAGAGAAGATCCTCCAGATCAAGAAAATGTATACACGTCGTTGCCGCTGACTTATGGTTTTTGAGATATCTGCATTTAAAGTTCAATATATATTGTATTTAAAATGCGTGTTTCTCTCATTTATAACGAATTTTATAGTTATATTTTTAACTTTTATTTCCTAACGCTTTACTAATTCTTTTTCCTCCATTCATTTTAAAATAAATAGTGCAAAAATAACTTTTATTCAACATTTATCTTTTGTTGTATTATTTTTGTTCACACAATAACAAATGGGTTGCATACAATCTAACAATCAGTGTTTCCTTACGTTGATATTTTACAGAAGAACACAAAGAAATAAAGAAAACCGCAAAAAAAAAATTAGGATCAACACCTGGGCGTGCTCAGTTCTTTTGCCTTAAACCCCTTTTTGCGTTGGCGGCCTACGGCCGCGATTCAAAAAAATTATCCTGGTCGGACCTGATCGAGGTCAGGAGGTTTTGACGTTTAGCAATTGGAAACGAGCGATGGTCACATTCAAATCTTACCGAAATGATGGGTGTTTTAATTTAAATGCCCAAAAATTATTATTTTGTCCAATCTGGCCATATTGGAAAATGTTATAAAAAAAGGCTAATTTTGAAGCGCTTTCACACTGGAATAAGTTGGATATCCCTTTATCCCTAATTTTTAGCATGTTTGATTCAAAAACTCGATTTATTTCAAATATATACAGACGTTATAATTGTTTTAACATTTGTCATAAAGTCGCGAACCTTCTAACATTAAAATAGATCACAATCCAAATAATACAATAAGTTTTGCACGTGACAGTCGCCCTACACAAAAAAAATTGTTCCAAAAGCTCCCCTGCAAGAAGGGTATCTGATAGCAAACTTGTAAGCGAATTGTTATTGTTCACTTTTGCATACGTGGAAATATTTGTTACTTTTGTTCAGAGAGTGGGAAAAAAGTAACGCATCGCCATTTGGCGTTCAACAGTTTTCTTGCTTTCTTGCTTATTTTGTTTACACATTGCAACTAGTTCAAATAAAAGAAAGGACTAACAAGCAACTTGAATAGGACTTAAAAATATAATTACAAAATCACAAAACTACTATGAGAGTATTGGCTAATTTGAAAGATCGCTGGGTTTGAGGCGTTTGAGTCGTCTTGGTGGTCCATCACTAGAAGTTAACATAACTACTTCTTCGTTACAATGCTGTAGCAATCTTGCACTATGTGCTGTTGCAATTTTTAATATTTCTGCGTTAACCGAGTTTACGCCTAGATCACGCTCTATATCAGCACATCTACAATACCAAGGCGCTTTGACAATTAGTCTTAGTACTTTATTTTGAAATTGTTGGATGACTTTCTTATTGTTTGCGTTAGTACATCCCCAGAGTTGTGCACCATAGCTCCATATCGGTCGGAGTATTTGCTTATAGAAGTTAAAAAACGTTTAGTTATTTTTACCAAAAAAACTGTTTTCTGGGAGACATGCTCCTTTTTTGGGAACAATGCCCCTTTATTTGGGAGCTATGTTCCTTTATTGAATTCTATGCAAGAACTGAATTTTACATTATTTACGCTTAACTCTAAACCTACGTTTGCCGCTGCAACGGGTATGGAGTTTGCTGACGCTGCGCTTCCCACAGGTTGGCACTTCGCTGACGTTGCGCTTCCCACGAGTTGCCACTACACGTGTCGCACTCTCAGCGATTTAGTGGTGTCATATTATATTGCTTTGATATTAATGCATCATATGATACTTTTTAAATGTATGGGGTGCTAACTAGTCCCCCCTTGAAATTCAAACGTCCTCGTTTGAGTCTTTAGGTGTATTGAAAATTTGGTTGAGTCCTTCCATTGTTCCCGTTTAAAAATGTAAATTCGTTGTTTATTGAAATTTCTCCGTTGTATTTTCCAGGTCCCATTTCCACTATAGTTGGGATATGCTAATTGTTGACCTCCGTGCAGTTTGTTATTCATACAAGTATCATTACTTAAATCTACTACATTATTGCTTAAGCATATTTGTAGAGAATTGTATTTCTTACAATAATTTTCTATTCCATAAATTATCTTTTCGCAGTTTAAAATTGTATTAAAATTGATTTTATTGATCCTCCCGTTATGTTTTACTGCTTAATATCTAATGTTTTACAATTTTGGTTTTCTACGGTTGGGAGGCTAACAATATAAATTATAATTTTGCCATTAGTTGTAATTTTTACTTCGGAATTTTCGAGTGCTTCGTCTAGATTTACATATGGAATATTGTCATTGTCTATAACTTCCTTCACAATATTTATTTATTCATTTAATAGAATAAAAGAATTTATGATGTTGGCTTTTGCCCAATGTATTGCGTGTGCAATATTTAAAATTTCTTCTTTAATTATTTCTAATTTGTATTTTAGCTGTAAAAATGTTTCAATTTCTAAACTTTTTCATTGTGTATGATTTTAATTATATTATTTGTGATATTTGTTATCGCGCTAATTAAATTCTGTCTACGCTCTTCCTCCGGGAGTTAAATTCTCCTGGTCGTCCTGAAAATTCTCTAAGGCATTTAACCATGTCCGGAATCTTATCTAAATCGTTTATGTTGTTCGCGTTCAGTGTCACGCTGTGATCGGGTTCGGTAAAGTCAGTTATATTCTGAGTACTCATTCGTTCGAGTACTTCTCGAACTATTGTCGCTATTAAAGTTGGGTTAGGGGTGGGAGGGTTTAAAGGATGGGTGGCAGGATTTGAAGGATAGGTGGTTTGCCCATAATCTAACCTCATTTGGTTAAGTTGTTCAATTAATTCTTCAGCTGCGTCTGGCATTATATTAATTTTTTTTTATATCGATTAGTTAAACTTATTTCCGTTTTCTATAGCACTCTATCCCTTTCCTTTTCTTTCTATGTCAATTAATTAAATTTATTTTTTTTTGTATTAGCACTTTTTTCAATAGTATTAGAATTTGTTGAAAAGTACTCGGTTACTATCTATTACAACTCGAATAGGTCGTACTACCAAATATTGCAACTCTGTATAAGTTTTATCCTTCCATTTTGTATTCTTTATAAACGCAAGTTACTCGTTGAATAAAAGCCTGTGAGTAAAGACGTGACTTCAAGTTTTCTTCATTTGTGTTATATATGATGATCCTCAATTATACCCCCAACATAGGTTATGGGCCCAGGACATTGTTTTTCCCACGTAATGGTTTCAATTGTGCAAACGTGTGTGTCGCGTTCAAAAGAGTTTTTTCCATTAAAATACTAAAGCGTGTGTGTCGCTTTCAAAAGAGTTTTTCCATTAAAGTGCTAAAGCGTGTGTGTCGCGCTAAAAGACTTAAAAATGAATTCGTTGTACCAAATCGAAAAATTGGACGAAACGAATTTTGACTCGTGGAAAAGACAAATGAAAAGTGTCCTAATACACGGTGGACTGTGGCATATAGTGAACGAAAAATTGAGAAAATTGAAGAAAACGCGGGTGAGTGGGAGGCACTCGACGAAAAAGCATTGGCTACAATAACTCTAAGCGGGAAAGCGTCGCAGCTTAGCCATATCAAGCAATGCAAGTCGTCTACAGAAGCGTTGAAAGTGCTAGAAAAATTGCATCAGCCAAGTGGGCCTGTGCATAAAGTGTCGTTATATAAGAAACTGTTGAATATGAAGTTAAGTGACAATGAAGGAATGCCAATATTTAAATGATTTAACAACCGTAACAAGAAGAAGCAAAACATCAAGTGTTTTAAGTGCGGGCAGCGCGGTCATATCGCCGCGAACTGTTACGTAAAGAGAGACAATTTCGATCATAGGTCAACAAAGAGAAACGAACATTTGTTTACGTTGTTAGCAACAGCGGACGCAGAGGCGTTCGACAACACAACCTGGCTTCTTGACAGCGGAGCAACATCGCATGTGTGTAGTAATAGAAATTTGTTCATTTCATTAGAACAGCATAAAGAGAAAATCTCTTTGGCTGGTAATAAATACATTACAGCTGAAGGTGTAGGAAATGTGCAAATAAGTTCACAAAAGAGGGACATTATTCTTCGAAATGTTTTATTTGTGCCAAATATGTGCAGTAATTTCATGTCAGTCGCGAGAGCCGTAGAGAATGGACTAAAAGTAATTTTTGATAAAAACTGTGCAAAGGTAATGAATGGCAGCGAAATAATATTAAAAGCAAAGAAAGTGAACAAACTTTTCGTATTTCAATGCGAAAATAACAAGTGTTTTTATTATTCAAATGATAAGGCGGTATCATGGCATGAACTATACGGACATTTAAATTATGGTAGTCTGCAGGAATTAGTGAATAAAGGCATGGTTCGAGGTATGGAAAAAGTGACATTTGGTAAAGACATTGTATGTGAAGTGTGTGCGAGATGTAAAATAAAAGTAAAATCGTTTCCGAAAAATACAGAAAATCGTGCTAAAGACATTTTAGGGCTAGTGCATACAGATGTGTGTGGTCCTTTTCGTACAAAGTCTCTCGGAGGCGCTCGTTATTTCTCAACTTTTATAGACGATAAAACAAGTGTGTATTTTTAAAAATCTAAAGAAGAAGTTTTGGACAAATTTAAAATGTTTAAAAACTTAGTAGAAAGGCAAACTGAGAAACGGATTAAAATGATTCGTAGTGACAATGGACGTGAATTTGTAAAAAAAAATTTGATAATTTTTTGAGTGAGTGTGGTATAAAAAGGCAGTTGACAGTGCCATACACTCCACAGCAAAATGGAGTTGCTGAAAAAGCAAATCGAACAATCGTGGAAATGGCACGAAGCATGTCATTGCAAAGTGAAGTTGATGAATTTTTATGGGCAGAGGCAGTTGCTACTGCGGTGTTCTTACGTAATAGGTCACCCACAAAAGCATTAAATGATGTGACGCCTTATGAGGCATGGTCAGGACGAAAACCAATTGTTAGTTTTTTGAAAACATTTGGCTGAGAAGCCATCGCATTAAACAAAATAAATAATATAAAGTTTAAACCAAAGGGTAAAAAATATATCATGGTAGGGTATTCGCTTACATCGAAAGCGTATCGCCTATACGACCCTGATCAGCGTAGAGAAACGAGACGTAACGTTTTTGTCAGTCAAAAGAAATTAGGCGGTAGATTTTTCTGACACGTTTGAGGATGTGAAGACTATCATCGAAAAAAGATACGTCTGGTGACTTGAGAGTAGATGAAGCTGTTGACAGCGATGACAAGTTTGAAGATGCGAAAGCATCTAGTGAATCCGGTAGCGATTATCAAGAAAGTTTAGGACGAGGCAGACCTAGGCTAGTACGTAGTGGAAAACCAGGACGTCCACGAAAAATGTATAATACAGTTAACATGATGCAAAATGTATGTGAAATCGAAATTCTCATAAAGAGCATGAATCAGGTATCAAGCATATTTTACGATACCTATCAATGACTGAAGTTAGTATACCTTCGTACGGGCAAACAAATAAAAGGGTTTGCGGATGCCGATTGGGGCAGCAACAGTCTCGATCGCAAATCACACACTGGGTATGTATTTTTCTTGGGCGGTAGTGCAATTTCATGGGAAAGTAAGCGATAAAGCAGCGTAGCTCTCAGTAGTACAGAGGCTGAATATGTAGCACTATCATCAGCTGCGAAGGAAGCGGTATATCTACGACGCCTAATAGCAGAGATTGGTATAAGCAATTCAGATGACCCGATCAGAGTTTACGGTGACAACTTAAGTTCACAGCAGTTAGCAAAGAACCCAGTATATCATTCAAGAAGCAAGCACATAGACATTAAGTATCATTTTGTAAGAGAAGCAATAAATAAGAAACAAATTGAAGTTATATTTGTACCAATGATATGATAGCTGATGTATTTACAAAGAATCTATCTAAAATTAAACATGAAAAATTTGTAAAACTTTTAGGTTTTGAACAACAATAATGTAAACGATCTACTCGTGTTGAGGAAGAGTGTTGAAAAGTACTCAGTTACTATCTATTACAACTCGAATAGATCGTACTACCAAATAATGCAACTCTGTATAAGTTTTATCCTTCCCTTTTGTATTCTTTATAAACGCAAGTTACTCGTTGAATAAAAGCCCGTGAGTAAAGACGTGACTTCAAGTTTCCTTCATTTGTGTTATATATGGTGATCCTCAATTATACCCCCAACAGAATTCTCTTTGTTTTTTTTTTGTTCAAACTTACATTAATTTAGGATTTTTTTCTCTCTTTTTGTATTAAATAATTAAATTCCTTTCATTTAAATTTCTTTTCTTTTAGTTTCTTTTTTTTTTAGTATCAATATTCTTTATAACAATCTTTTCTTTTAAGTTAATTAGTTTAAAAAAAAAATACTTTGTAATAGTATTTCTTTGACAATATTGGAATCTTTTTGTAAAGCTTATGTTAATTTAAGGCTTTTTTTCTTTTTTGTGTCGGATAATTATTTTCTTTCAATTCAAATTCCGTATTCTTTATAATAGTCTTATAATATAATATTTTATAAATCTTACATTAGGTGTTTTCAGCTTTCCATAGGATGTTGTGATGCGCTCCGGGGTTGTCCCTTTTCTTTACCAGTACTGAGGTCCCTCGGCGTTTATTGATCCCACGTTGTGCGTTGTAGCCGCTCGTTAGCACAGTATTTATTGTATTTTCCGTTTTTACACACTTTTTTTTTGTTTTTAACTCACGGAGCCTTACTTTTTTATTTTCAGGCTTTTCTTTTTTATTCACAATCACTACCGTTCGCCACTCGCGAAGCCTTACTTTTTGGTTTTCAGGCAATTACCACTTACGCGCGGTGGTCCCTGCTCGGGCGCCAGTTAAAAAACGTTTAGTTATTTTTACTAAAAAAAATGTTTTCTGGGAGCTATGCTCCTTTATTGAATTCCACTTAAGAACTAAAATTTACAATTAATTATGCTTAACTCTAGACCTATGTTTGCCGCTGCAACGGGTACGAAGTTTGCTGACACTGCGCTTCCCACAGGTTGGCACTTCGCTGACACAGCACTTCCCACAGGTTGCCACTACACGTGTCGCACTCTCAGCGATTTAGTGGTGTCATATTATATTACTTCGTATCATATGATACTAATGCATCATATAATACTTTTTGAATGTATGGGGTGCTAACTTATATCATTGGGCCGTAAAAATTTATAATAAAAATAAATCCTGCAAATAAATGTAAACAACTATGCGACGACTCAGGAGCTACTAATCCAAACGGTAAATGAAAATAGTATGACCTCAGATACCACAAGAAACGTATCTGGGCCATGTGGAGACAAGGCTTTTCAAAACAAACGTTAGTTAGGCCGACTACGTAATAATAAAAATATGTGGGATTTATTTATGGACCTATTATATATCGCTAAATATACCATTTCATGAGAATGTATAAATACTGAAAGAACTTGGGGAAATATTGGGAAGCAAAACAACGAACCAGAGAGGAAGTGCACTGATTAAAGCATTCGATGTGATAGACGCTGTCCTGCTGAACACAAGGTCAAAGGACACTTTGAAAAGAATAGGTGTGGCTTCATTATTGACGTTTCTTTTGCTAGAAGAACCTTATTTCGGACAACGGACTGGCGGGTATGCGATATATATACCCAGAGTGATCACCTGGCTATAATGATAAAAAGCAGCAAACACACGCAAGGACTACGCATAACCATAGGGTGGAAGGTTTAAACACTTGACGAGATACTTTTCCAATTTATTCTGGACGAAAACCAGAAGGAAGATATTGACGTAGATCATCAGACCAACATGTTGGTAGAATAAATTTCCAAAGCTTGCCGCTATGACCAGAAGGAAGCAAACTGTCAAAAGAAAGCCGGTATACTAGCGGAACAACGAAATCTATTACCTGAGAAGCGTTTGCCAAAAAGCGAAGTTCCGATTTCAACATAGCATAGGCAGCGGTAATTGTATGAGACTGAGAGATATTAAAAAAAACGAAGTGAGCTCCGACCTGTCCCTTGTTGCTTAGAAATATGATGGAAACGCTATACCCTGAGCAAAGCCAAAAAGACGGAAGTCTACTACTTGTAAAAGAAGAAACCACAGATGCAGTACAAGTAAATGATCTGGAAGTGCTGCAAGCTGCTTAATGGTTCGGTAATTCTAAAGCACCAGACCTGGATGAAGTCCCGAACAGGGTCTTGAAGCTTGCATTGAAGCACAACGCAAAACCACTTATGGGGATATTTACACGATGATACGAGAAGGAATTCATTCCTAATTTGACCATATTACCATATTAGGTTCTTATTTTTTTTGAAAGTTTTAAAAGGAAACGCCTGTTTCAAAAAGCTATGCGAAAACGCCGCGGATAATCTATAGGGCGGTACGTACAAAGTAGTTATGATGAAACTTAAAGGTGATAAAGGGAAACCACCAATATGTCGCACGCTATTGAAAAGCGTCGTGGAAACCCTTTTCCCTATGCAGACGAACGAATCTCCATCACAATCAAATACATTTACGGTCATAGACGCATCATTGGTCACCAACGAGGAAGTGATAGAAGCAGCCAGAGGGTTTGGAAATACCAAAACACCGGGCCTAGATGGAGTCCACAAAACCTTCAAAATTGCGATACGAGACGAGTCCCTTTTCAGAGTTCTTCAACCGCTGTTTGCAAGTAGTTGTCTTCCCGAAAATATGGAAGAAACAGCGATTCGTCCTTTTTCAGAAACCAAACAAACGGCTGGAGAACCAAGCTCGTTCCGTTCTCTCTGCATACTGAATACGCTTTGCAAAATTATGGAACGAATAATATGTGTACGATTGTAGAAGCATCCAGAACAAGAACCTCCAGGACTCGACGAAACCCAATATGGTTTTCGTAAGCAAAGGTCAACCATCGAGACGATCAGAAAGGTGACCAATGCCGCAAGCATTGCCATCGAAGAACAAGATGGATGTACGGCCCAAAAGACAGCACAGTTGGCGTTTGTCGCTAGAAATGCGTTCGAGTCTGCTTATTGGCCTTATATAATGAACGCTCTCGAATATAAGAAAACACCAGCTGATTTGCTAAGAATTATCTCCAAATACTTGTCGAATACGCTGTTACTTTATGACACCGACGAGGGACCAAAATAATGTATGGAGACGGGTGGGGTACCGTACAAAGCTCATTTCTGGTCCACTGTTGTGGAACATACTATATGACGGAGTGCTACGACTCCCACTTGAAAAGGGGTCCAAATTATCGGATACGTTGATGATATTGCGGTAACTATGGTAGGAAAAGAACTCCGCCACGTAGAAAACTTATGTGAAGATACCACTGAAAGGATAAAGAACTGGCTGATGACGAGAAAGCATGTGAAAAAGCGGCTCAAATAACAGTGGCCTTATCGAGAATTGCCAACATTCTTGGAGGACCACTCCAAGGCAAGCGAGCACTCTTGACTAAAGTCAGTGAGTCGATGCTAATGTACGCGGCGCCCATATAAGGACCAGCAATACAACGTAAAACATACACTAATAAAGCAAGATCCATGACGCGGCTAAATGCAATAAGGGGGATTAGTGGATTCCGCATGGTCTCGCATGAGGCATCTGAGGTCATAGCGGGTATCATGCCGCCTGACATAATGGCACTGGGAGAGTCTATGAGAAATTCAGAGGCATTCGAAGACGTCTTACAACAGCAGAGCGAAAGGATGAAAGAGAGAAAAGCATATTTGAGTGGCAGAGACAATGGGACGTGGCAGAAAAAGGAAGGTGGATGTACACACTAGAATGGGTGGAGAAATAACTCGGCGAGACGGATTGTTACCTGACGCAATTCCTGTCCGGACACTTATGCTTCCGACAATATCTGTATAAATACGGTCACGATAACGGAACAAAATGTTCATTCTGCGGTAATGGAGTGAAAGCGCTTAGCAAATTTTTCTTTAATGTTCGAAATTCGAAGTAGAGAGAAATGACTTAGAGTCTCTAAGTCTCGTTTATCAACGAACGTGTGAACCAGAGATTATTGGGCACCATATAATACAAAGCAGAATCTTATGGAATAAAGTGAAGAATTGGTCCGCATTTGCTCTCCAGGAACTGAGAAAAAACGAAAGGCAACGAGGTAGCGAGAACAGAATAGGTAGAGAAGAGTAGTCCAGAAAGGTACCCATAAAGAGCCTGGTCCTGCGAAGTATTGCTTATGCTGCAGTTGAAGTTAGGGTTTAGTACGTAAATGTACATAAGGGTTACGCGAGTCCAGCATGGTATGATAATTCATACCGGCACTTGAAAATTGTTATTACAAATGTGTTTAAATGATAAAAATTATTACAAAAAATATATGAAAATGGAGTTTTAAAAACGGTTAATATATAGTATATTATATATATACAGGCGGGTAGCGAAAGGGAACCGGGATGCTGCGAAACATATTGTGAAATTTAAAATAATATGGACATTTGTGCCACGATAGAATAGAATGTCATTTTTTATCAGACATTTATGTTAGGTCTTTTGTTTATGTTTTAGCGATTTATTGATTTATTAACATTGTGGTTTCGGTTTTACGTTTCTTTATCTTCGGCGGTTGGTAGAAAACATAATTTGACGAGCGGTCTGGTTAGCATTCCGGTTTGGGTGCGGAGATTAACTACTCGAACATGACCGTCGGAACCATAATAAAGTTGTTTTATGCGGCAGAGCCGTCATTCCGTAGGGGGGGGAGGGGTACAATCGTCTTGTATAAGGACGCAGTCTCCTAGATTTGGTGCCTTTTCTTGAGTTTTCCACCGGTATCTCTTGTGAAGGTCCTTTATTTAGTCTTCCTTCAATCGGCGGCTGAAAACATAATTGGGAATTTTAATTCGCTCCCATCTGTTTAATAAGGATGGCCAGAATGGGTGCTCCTTGGAGAAAATGCCCTGGGGTTAAGGCTGTGAAGTCGGAGGGATCTTGCGAGAGTGATGAGATAGGTCTAGAGTTTAGTATGGCTTCGATACGACCGAGTAATGTAGTAAACTCCTCATAATTGAATTTATGGTTACCAGCCGTTTTCTTTAAATGGGACTTTAAGCTTTTTACTGCTGATTCTCAAAGTCCGCCCATGTGTTGAGAACATGGAGGTATAAACTGCCAATCGATCCCTTGGGGTGCAAATTTTTTAACAATTTCAGGGGAGACTTCCTTCATGTTCATGTACTTTATAAACTCTTTCTCGGTGGCTCTTTAAGCTCCGATAAAGTTTTTTCCATTGTCGCTCATGATTTTTAAAGGAAATCCGCGTCGTCCGACAAAGCGGGCGAATGCTGCAAGAAAAGCCGCAGTAGTCAGATCCGAAAAAAAGCTCGAGGTGTACTGCCTTTGTCGTAAAACATACAACGACAGCCACATACCCTTTTCTAAATGAGGAAGACCTTATCATCGGGACCTTTATCGGGAAAGGTCCAGCAAAATCAACCCCAGTTAAGGGTAAAGCATAATTGCAGCCATCAGGTGGTAGGGCTGCCATGATCTGCGTACGGATATTGTGCTTGTACATAGTACACTGTTTACGCATGAAAATGGTTCTTTTAATTTGTGGTTTTAGTTGCGGTATATAAAACTCTTGTCGGACCATTTGTTGCATCAAGCGATGCTCACCATGCAGTGTAAGCCGGTGGAGATATATTAGAAATAAGTAGGTAAAACGGGATTTCTCTGGGATAATGATGGGATGTCGTTTGTTGTAACTAAGGCTGGAGTTGGCTAGTCTTCCATTTGCCCGAGTTAATTTTTACCAGAAGTAAAAAAGAGTCAAAAGAATATATCTATTTTGAGCTGCACCGAAATGTGTACTCTTTATTTATACTCTTAAGACTAACTCATTACATGTTTCTTATTTCTATTTATACTAACTAGTATGTTTACTTATTACTAGTTGATAGTTTGTTAAGATACAGATTATATTATTTGTTTAGGTGTGTTTACATACATATATATTGTTTGTTTAGGATTGTTTGTTGTAGTGATAGTGCATTTCAAATGTTCGAACTCAAGGTTGTTTCTGCATTCTGTTTACTGAAACAAAAGGTTGTTTTGGTGTTTGATACTATTATAAGGAATACATTAGTTAACTCCCGTATTAATCCCTTAGCGTCCAGGAATGGGTTTAAGACGAGAAGTGAGCTTCCCTTTTCGAGAGGTCGCTTTTCAAGCAACTTTGATTTCTCTTTGCTGAAATAGCGAGCTTGTGTATACAAGATTAGACTGACCTTGGCATGCTGCAAGTCGGAATATGTTAGTTGTATGTGAGGATCGTTTGATATTCTTTTCTCTTTTTGTTTAAGTTTATGAATGGATTTGCGCATATAAGCGACTACCCTTAGTGCTCAAGGAAATGTAGAAAATCTGTGAAGAATATCATCCTCTTCTGGAGTAATATGAAAATTCTCTATTTTCTGACTTTCCGGAGGTATGATATTCCGAGCAGGAGACTTTGGACAGAATTCTTGTGATTCTGTTAGTCATGTGGGACCGTTCCATCAGAGTGTAGTGCTGGTGAGGTGCAGTGGTTTACAACCTCTTGTCCCAAGATCCGCTGAGTTATCTGCACTTGAAACGTGTTGCCATTTTGCTGAGCCAACTAAGTCTAAGATTTGAGATATGCGATTAGATACATATGTCTTCCAAGTATAGGGTGGTTTTTCCAACCATTCTAGAACTATTTCTGAGTCTGACCAGAAATACATTTTGTGATCGTTTAATTTGAGATGGGTTTGAACTATTGAAATTAATTTTGCTAACAGAAGAGCACCATTTAGTTCAAGCCGTTTCAGGCTTAGTATCTTCAAAGATGCAACTTTAGCTTTGGCTGCCAAAACATGTGAAGCTATTTTGCTATCATACTGAGTGCGTTTGTAGACTGTTGCGCAATAAGCCTTTTCAGAGGCATCAGAGAAACCGTGTAATTCTGCGTTTACGTTAGGGGTGAAATTTACCCATCGACGGATTCGAATTTCTGATATAGTAAGTAGGTTGTTAGCAAATTGAACCCATTTTGTTAAACGTACAGGTTTTACCTGTTCATCCCATTCAGTGCCATCTTACCACAATTCTTGAATGAGAATTTTATCTTGAATCATTATTGGCGAAAGCCATCCTGCGGGGTCGAAAAGTTTTGCCACCGAGGAAAGGATTTGTCGTTTTGTAATGGCGGACATTGCAGATATTGACTCAATTGTATATGAGAATTGATCTGTTATCGCATTCCATTGAATCCCTAAAGTTTTTGTTGTACTAGCCTTTTCGAATTTAAGGAAGTCAGTATCTACATAATAAGTTTTCCTTTTTTATATCTTTGATTATTTCGGGATGATTTGATGTTCTTTTCTTTAAGGGGAAAACCTGCTGAATTTAGTGCTTTGATCACTTGAGATAATGATTCGCACGCTAATGGTATAGTGCAGCTACCTGATAGAATGTCATCCATGAGTTTGCAACACAGTTGCTTAAGGTAAATTTGTTTCACAGGTTTTTGCAACTTCTAGTAAGGTCCTAATGACTAAGGTGCACAGTTGATGATAAATTTAATTTTTTAAGTTCGTTATTTAAATATTCGTTTGTGATATCTTCCACATGTGTTGTGAAAGAATTTATTTTTTCAGTGACTTGTTCACTTACAATAATAAGAATTTATTGAGGTATTAAGTCACTGACTAATAATATGTCGATTTGTGATGGGGTATGTCAGTTGGGATCTGCTAATTTGAGATGTGAGCATTTTTCCCAGTGTATTTTATTTACTTCATAGCTTGGAATCAAATTTGTAAGTTCCGGTGGCTTGTGCATCTATTCGTACATATATCCGCATTTGGAGAAACTATAGTGATTGGGCATTGTTTAATTCTATATTGAATGTATTGGAGAGCACTCACCACTGCGTTAAATTAAATAAATATGTCCATTTTTTTTGTATACATTTCGATTTTCAACAAGTTTATTTAAATTTAAATTTATTGCGTTTATTATATATATAAATTCATTAGTAATGATATCGACAGGCGAGACGGCGTTACTCCAATTCTGGGAACGATTTGTCACTGCTTGCGATCGAGTGGACACGGATCATGGTTGAATTTTTGTAATTGGAGGAGATTAGCGTGAGGTACCGACGCGGCGCAGTGTATGAACGAATGCTTAGAACGTATAGTATGTGTCGAAATGCTTTGCACGAATTGTGAGTAATGAAGTGTATGTGACGAATGTTGACGTGCGAATTGAATCTCCAATCCTGATGTCCATCCTTTTTCTTGAGTGGGTACAGTTGTGGTGAGTTGTGTTGGTGTTGTGTGGTGATGTGAGTGTGTGGTAGGGTGGGTCGATTCCGGACTGTTTTCGATTCGGGATTTCTAATAGTGCGGAAAAGTTGCCTTAGTACTTCCTGATTCCAATGCAACTTTTTTTTTTGAGATCGGATTGCATCTTCAACCCCAACTCCGGCCTTGAAATTTCGGAAATTCGCCTACAATCGTGAAATTGTCTACCTAGCGCCTGAAATACGCATCTCATTGCAAAATGTATAAAACAAAAGTTATTTGTCACGTCATTTTCTACCGAAATGGTATTGATCATGGCCGTAGGACGAACCGTTTACGAGATACGAGCGAAAATGCGGCGCGCCACAGCGCAAGGTGAAAATTGTTGCAGCTCTCAGCTAACCTGTATTGGTAACCCAAAACCCATCACGTCGAGGTGGCTGCTCTTCGGGTTCCTCCCAAGCCCAACCCAACCAACCAACCATATGTCAGGCTTGTTTTAGTCTGAATCTGTGTCAAATTTATTGAAAAAATCAGATTTTGTGCTAAACTTTGGCACTTGTTGCCTAGATTTCACTGTAGAGCGTATAAAACGATCACGAGATTGGGGGCCAATAACTTTAGAAGATGCCTCTGTCACCAGTTTGACGGCTCTCTCGACTGCCACGGTGTGAGAGGGGCATTCACTAAACTTCCATACCTCTGCAGTGTCTCCCGACAGCCCTTTTATGAGTTCTTCGTTAGAAACTGAACAAAGAACTGGTGGAACAGTCAGGGTAATAGTCTTCCAGTTAATCATATCGTAATAATTATTAGCTTTGAAATTCAGCTTTGGCACTTTATTACATCTAACCCTTCCATTTACAGTGTCAGACTCTGCTTCTCTGGCTGCGAGAAGACGGTCAAGGGCCAACTTTCTGACATCTATCCGTTCGTCAGTCATCATACTAAGGAGAATGTTTTCTGGAAGAGCAAAGAAAGCATTCTGTTGAATGGATGAATCGACAACCTTGCGCAGTTAGCAGGTAAGTATATCGACCTTTGTATTGCAGCATAGAGATGGCGCGAGCCATCTTTGATTGAACTGCTGAATCTTATTGAGAACCACAAAGGTGAGTAAACTGTAAGTATGTACTTGACCAAAATCTTTATTTCCTTTGTTGGTTTGACAGTAGAAATGTATAATCTCAGAATTCTATTTGCACAGGTGAGCCAGCGAGATTTGCACATGTTACCTGGATGCACCCACGCTAAATCTGAGGAACATTGACCGGAAAGAACAGCTTCTGATATTTTATAAAACAGGGTCAGAGGCAACAGTGCCTCCCGGTATCGAAAATGCGTAAAGGCGCAAATATCGCATCCAGCAGTAAGAGGAGCAGCGGGAGGTCTGGAAGCGTAAAAACGGCGCCTCCGGCAGCCAAACGAAAGAGCAGCCAAATAACGCCACATGAGCCACCAAACTCCAAGAGGCAACGGGGCAGGTAGCTGGAGGCCAACTCTCCGCAGCGAATCCTCCTTGGGCAGCAGAAGGACAGCGCAGATATGCGGATACATTAAAAGGCATACGGATGGCTGTGCTGCCTCCAAACTACCCGGCGGAGACTCTTGTAGCAGAGAAGCTTACCGCCTTGCAGGATCTCCTCATGGAAGAGGTGTATGGGAATGCGAGGTCCCGGCAGCCTTCCATGGGGCTTACTTCAAGGGCGGGTTCATGCAGGTCGAATGCAAGGATGAAACTAGCGTCAACTGGCTACGGGAGATCGCTCCTAGGCTTGTGGGCTGGGAAGGGCCCATTCGATGCGTGAAGATGGGGGAGGACATTCCGATCATACACTTCGTGACGGTACTCTTCCCAAGATGTGAGGGGAAACCCTACGAGTTTGCTTTGGGGCCCGTCAGGAGCCTAAACAAGGGGATCAATACCTGGCCTGGCGAGTCGTCGACAGCAAATTGGAGGGTTCCGGATGAAGATTGAACTTATGTATGGACGACGAGTCCTACAAATTCATTCGTAGGGAGGGCTTCCGTCTGAGTTATCGGTTTAGCACGATAGTCATGAGGCTCTACAAGCCGAAGGCTACTGATAAGGAAGGCGAGAAGATGCAGGTAGACGAGGTGGCCACTCGTCCCAGCACCGGTTTGGCCGAGCAGGTTGCAACTGCGGAGGCCACAGCGGAAGTCCCAACGGTGGAACCGACAGTGGAAGAGGGGGTGCTACCCTCTACGCAAGCGCTTCTACTGGGACTTCAGGACCTAGATGGTATTGCGAAGGACAAGGCAGATTAGGACCAGTAACGAACTCATGTCGGGGGTGCTCTCGCAGTGGAAGGTGTCGAAAGAACCTTCACTGTCAGACCACAGGATATTGAGATTCGAGCTAGGGGTGAAGGTCGTGTAAATCCTCCTCAAACGTATTGCCTTAGGACTGGAGATCAAGCGATCTGCTCTGAACCAGGCTGTGACAACGGGGCCGTCGCCCCGGGCGCAACGACTTGGGGGCGGCAAAACGATCTTCTCTGTTTCCTAATATTCTGAAAAATACTTCAACAATTTTTTTTACAACATTTTTTATGAAAGATAAAGAGCTGTACACTCACAATGTAATAATCTGAATAACATTGAAAAATATTAATTTTTACTCGAATACTCTTCAGTCTTTGAATTTGTCTTATATCTTTTGGCTTATATCTTTCATGAAAATAGTGATAGAACTTAAAGATGCATTTTTCTAGCTTTGCCTAGCGACGTGTCACTCTCACAGTTACCCTATGCTTTGTTTGTAACAAATACTTTTATTTCTCCAAATTTTCAAAAATCGTATCTAAAAACTCCAATTCGGGCAAAAGTTCCTGCAAATCGTGTCAAAAGTGTACAATATATAGGGGGAAAATAGGTTTTTTCTATGGCTTTTAATAAGATGTCTTGTAAATTTACTATCAATTTCCTCAAAACCCGTATTGAGAGAATTTTGGAACTTCAGAATTTGCGTGGCTTCTACTTCCTAAATTTTATATGCTTAATATCGAAGATATTTTGTAAAAATTAATTATTGTTCGAACCACCTCATGAAACTTATAGGAAGGTAGATAAAGGAGGGCGGCAGAACATCCTTGGCCTCGGCGCCCGAAGTTGTAGCTACGCCACTGATGGAAAAGATCTTGAACCACAAAGAAAGGTTGTCGAAGGCTCCGATAACGTCACCCTTGCACGCGTTAATACTTTAACTTTTAACTACAACCTTATGTTTCAGCAAACATTAAAGAAAAATCATAAAAGCAACTTTATCTTAGAACAATAGAAGTGAAATTCGAAATTGTGCTCGGCTGGCGGACATATACATACATATGTATAAGACATATATATATGTACGTTAGTATATAACTAAAAAGCAAAATTTTTAACAATTAAAAAAAAACTGATTAAAGTGCCGTACGAAGAAAGTAACAGTTGAAAAAAGCCGTTCGAGTGCGGTTCAAAACTGTTGAAAGTGCCGCAATCAAAATAACCGGTAAAAGCAAAAGTGCCGACCACAACGTCGCTGCTACCACCAAACCGCTGCTGCCATCGTTGTCGCAGCCATTAACCCGCCGCTGCTGCCATCAACGCCACTGCCATCGTGGGAAAGAGCTGCCGCTGCATTCTGTGCAAAAGGGACGTAAGCGCCGGCAAACAGCGGACGCACCAGGTAACGAGTGCGATTTACTGAAAGCAGTGCAAACAAACAAAAAAAAAAGCAAACATCAAAACAAGTGCACTTTCAGTTTTTGGCTCTCCCTTTTTTCACTTTATACATATTTCATTTGATTACTGAACAAGGGATTCTGGGATCTTGCGGTAGCCCTTTATTGTGAAATATGTAAAGGTGAGCAATTATTAATTGCAAATTTAAATTATCACATTTTTTCGCAATTTTTTCGATCCGCGTTTGCAATTATCGGTCGTTTTTTCGCAATTTTTGTCGATTTTTGTTCGGACATTTTCCGATTACATTACTTTATTGTGATATTGCTCATTTTGCGCATTTATTGGTTTGGCTTTCGTATACTTGGGAATCGATATTATTTTTTTTCGTTTTCGTTATCGATTCTTAGTATATCTGTTGCCAACCTTTATACTCTTTTTTCGGAAGTTTAATTTAAACAAGCAAAATGAGCAAGCCAAAGCCAACTCTCGCAAACCTGTCTCCAAGTAAGGCGTTGACGAACTTAAAATCGTTAAGACGTCAAAGAACGGTTGCGAAAATTAGTATTTTGCGCATTAAAACGGTCCTTCTCAAAAAGACTATGTCTTTAGATCCAGTAGAATTGGAATGTCGTCTCTATATATTAAATTCAAATAGTGAAAATTTAATGAAATTCCAATCAAAGATTGAAGAAATTGATGAAGACGACATGGCCCGAGGGGAGTTAGAGGACATAATCGTTGAAACGAAGTCCACAATAAAGTCAATTTTAGCAAAAAATAAAACTGCACTAGCCGAAACCTCTTTCGTAGCTTCTCACAGCTCAAGGCTCCCTAAAATGAATTTGCCGAAATTCAAGGGAGAATATTCAGAATTCAAAAATTTTATGAGTTTGTTCGAGAGCTTGGTTAATAACAATCCAAATATCCCAGATATAGAAAAATTTAACCATTTGGTAAATTTTCTATCTGGAGAGGCTCTGGTAACAGTTAAAGCGTTTCAGATGTCGGATGAAAATTATCCGAAAGCGTTGGCAAGTCTCAAAAAAGTTTATGATAATAAATGTTTGATATTTTTTAATACAATATCTAAACTTTTTGGGCTGCCAACAATCCCAAAGCCTTCTGCGCCTTCCCTGCGTTCAATGATTGACGAAGTGTCAGCGGTATATGATTCGTTGCTATCGCTGGGTGATGAAAAACAAATAACGAACGCAATAATCATACACATTGTAATGTCAAAGGTTGACCCTGCCACCCGATCCAAATGGGAAGAAGCGCTGGACTATGACAAACTGCCACTGTGGAAGGACTGTAAAGCCACCCTAAATCGAAGATACCAGCAGCTGACAGCGGAAGGAGCATCACACTCTAGGACGAAGCCCATACCTATAAGCAATGCGAATCATGGGAAACAAACACATATGGATAGGACCAAATCGGCGCTAGTTGCAGCAAATACGAGGCAGCCTCTTTGCCAACAGTGCAAATCGAGGGATCACCATCTAACTGCCTGCCCAACTCTTCCGGTGCAACAGAGGTTCAAGTTCACCAAATCGGTACCCTTATGCATAAATTGCTTGCGTAAGGGACATACCGTATCCAAATGCAGAGCGGATCGTTGCCGCATATGCAATCGATCCCATCACTCGCTGTTGCACCAGTATCCAGTGTCCTTCCCCGCTGCACCTCATCCGCAACCATCAACTACACATGCCATGCATACAGGCAGTATGCCGGATCGGGTCATGTTGGCAACAGCAGTAATTCTAGTGAGGACCAGCTGAGGAGATTACCTGCCTGCGAGAGCCTTGCTGGACTCAGGCTCCCAGGTCAACTTTATGACGGAGGACTTGGCACAAAAGTTGCGAATTCGACGTCAGCACAAAACATTAAGCGTAATTGGAATTGGCAATTCCAATACAAAAGTGGGGTCAAAACTAAACGCGTTTGTCAAGTCGCGGTTAAATAATTTTGAATTTTCGGCGGAATTCTGGGTAATGCGATGCATTTCGGCAAATCATCCAGGCCATAACATCAATGTTAGTAGCTGGAAAATTCCGCACAATATTGAATTGGCGGATCAAGAATTCCACAAATCTAAAAAAGTGGATATCCTATTGGGTGATGAAACATTTTTCGACCTTTTAGCTGTTGGCCAAATTAAAAATGGTCCTAACCAACCAACACTTCAGAAAACCCTTTTAGGATGGATTGTATCTGGCAAATACGCCAGTAATATAAGTTCTCCTCCCAGATTACATAGCACACTATGCCAAGCTGAAGAAGACTTTACGCCAACAGATTCAGTGGTCCAAAAATTTTGGGCTCTAGAAGAATTACCTTAAGAATCAAATGGCATCAAATTCACACCAGAGCAACAAGAGTGTGAAAATTTTTTCGTTAATACTACTCAAGTATTGCCTTCAGGACGGCTTCAAGTCAGAATGCCCTTTAAAGCTGACCGTAAGTTACTCGGTCACTCATATGAAACCGCAGTTCGGCGGTTTCAGGCCCTGGAGAGAAGGACATTAAAAGATCCAGAACTTCGTAAAATGTATCTGGACTTTATGAATGAATATAGAGCATTGGGTCACATGAGCCCAACGAACAATAAGATCCCGAGTGAGCCACACTACTTCATTCCGCATCAATGCGTTTTAAGGCCCGAGAGCACAACAACCAAATTACGTGTTGTCTTTGATGCTTCGAGTCGATCTTCAACTCAAATAGCGTTGAATGAACTTTTGATGGTAGGTCCAACCATCCAAGAAGAATTATATTCAACTCTTCTTCGTTTTCGCTTACATAAGTATGCACTAACAGCGGACATTACTAAAATGTACCGTCAAATAATTATGCATGAAGAGGACAGAAACTGTCAACTTATTGTGTGGAGAGAGCATCCTTCTGAGCAAATTCAAATTTTTCGTCTTAACACCGTAACATACGGTACTGCGCCAGCTCCATTTCTCGCAACACGGTGTTTGCAAATGCTCAGTGATGCCAATACGATGAAATATCCACTCGGTTCATTGGCCATCAAAAGAGATTTTTATGTTGAAGATTTATTAACAGGGTCCGAAAATTTTGAGTCTCTAGTTCCTTTGAGAAGTGAGGTAAATAAAATATTAAACTCGGCAGGATTAACTTTAACGAAGTGGTTTTCGAACCACCTTAAATTTTTCCACAGTGATTACACTGGAAAATCATTGAGCTTCAATGACAAAAGTTCTACTAAAACGTTAGGAATTCATTGGTTGCCGAAAGAGGATTTGTTTCGATTTGTTTTAGATGACAATTTTAATGACTTGCGAGCCACTAAACGAAACGTATTGTCAGTTTCTGCTCGCCTTTTTGATCCTCTTGGATTACTAGCCCCACTACTTACCAAAGAAAAAATCTTATTGCAAGAGCTTTGGATCCAAAAACTAGATTGGGATGAGTCGATTCCATTCCGCCTTGACACTAGCTGGCAGAACTTTAAAACCAACCTAATGCAGCTCTCATCGATAAGCATTCCTCGTTACGTAAACGTTAAGTCGAGTGCCATCTGCCAAATACATGGCTTCTCCGACGCCTCAATAAGGGCGTACGGATGCTGCATACACATACGAAGCCAATCTGCTAGTGGTATTAAATGCATGCTGCTTACTGCAAAGTCTAGAGTGGCTCCGCTGAAGACCAAATCTCTTCCGCGTCTTGAGCTCTAGGCAGCACATCTTCTTTCGAAATTATGGTCAAGAGTAGCGCCTATGTTGAGTCGACATTTCGAAAATATTACATATTTAACAGACTCTGAAATCGTTTTACATTGGATTAAAACACATCCATCCTCACTACAAACCTTCGTCGCAAACAGAGTGTCCGAAATCCAAGAGTTGACTGACAAAGTACATTGGCGACATGTGCCAACGAAACAAAATCCTGCGGATCAATTGTCTCGGGGTTGTAACGTGGACGAATTGAATAATTCAATATGGTTTGGCGGTCCACAGTTCCTCCTAGAAGACCCTGCATTATGGCCAATTAATAACCACTTCCAGCTCTGACCAGAAGACGAAGCATTAGAGAAGAAGAAAACTACATTTACATTAATTTCGACTGCTTAGAAAAATTCAATATTGGACTTCATTGAAAAATTCTCCTGTCATAAGAAATTGCTTCGTGTGGTCGCATATATATTGCGATGGATCAGGCGACCACCAAAATCCTCCAGGGGCCAAGATCTGACTTCAGAAGAGCTAAACTTGAGCTTTCTAAAATTGCACAGGTGGTCCAACATTCAGAATTTTCGGATGTTGATCAAAAATTGCATAAAGGCACCACCCTTACCCGCAAACTTGCAAAGACTCAACCTGTTTTTGCATGAGTACTCGGATATGTCGCTGTCGTTCATATTAATCCGAGTAGGAGGTCGCCTATTAAATGCACCTCTCCCATACGATGCCAAATTTCCGCTTTCATTAAATAAAAGTTCGCACTTCGTTATAACGTGTTTACGGTTCCTGCACATTCGAAATCACCACGCTGGAGCTAAAGCGTTGGTTGCGCTTCTTCGAGAACGCATGTGGCTAATTAATGCCCGAGAAGCTTGCAGTAGAACCGTAAGAAACTGTATACATTGTTTTCATTACAAGCCGAAGTTGCAAAACCAAATAATGGGAAATTTGCCAGTCGAAAGACTTATTATTATTTTTAATTTATATACACAACGTTAAAAATACGCGGCCGACCCCCCGTAAAAACATATATT
Organism: Bactrocera tryoni; assembly: GCF_016617805.1. NCBI lineage: Eukaryota > Metazoa > Arthropoda > Insecta > Diptera > Tephritidae > Bactrocera > Bactrocera tryoni. Next base: position 18,963,353 of record NW_024395824.1, on the reverse strand, counting down.
GCAGTTTTCGTTTGCTTTACTTCCAAAGCAGTACATTAAAATTAGTTTCGGACCTATCTTCTAATTCATTTATTCTCGCCCTAAAAAGGTTCATTGGACGCCGAGGAATCCCGACGAAGATATTCAGCTACAGCGTTACCAATTTCGTCGGCGCCGATCGCAAGCTGCGCGAATTGAAGGAGGCGTTTCTAGCAATGGGTCCAGAACTGAAGAGATTCGCAGCAGACGACGGGTGCAGCTTCATCTTTAAACCACCACGGGCGCCGCACTTCGGCGGATTATGGGAAGCCGCGGTGAAGTCCGCCAAACACCACATCGTTCAGGTAACCGGCAGCGCGCTACTCACAGCAGAGGAGTTAGCAACAGTGTTGGCCGAAGTGGAGGACATCCTCAATTCTCGCCCTCTAGTCCCTCTGAGCCAAGATCCCAACGACGGCGAGGCGTTAACACCAGCGCATCTATTAATAGGATGCTCCCTGCGGGCATTACCCCCAGAGAAGGTGCCAGTGGACCCACTTCGTTGTTGCGAGAGATGGCAACTTGTTTGCTGTCTCAAGCAACAGTTCTGGCGACAGTGGTCCAAAGCATACCTGACGGGCCTTCAGGAGCGCAACAAGTGTCTGCACCCCAAACGCAATATGCAGCTCAACGACCTCGTTCTCGTTCACGAGGACAACGTGCCGCCGCAGCAGTGGGTGCTAGGGCGCGTCGTCGCAACCTTCGAAGGGCAAGACGGCAAGGTGCGGGTCGCAGACGTAGCAACCAAGACGGGAACGATTAAGCGTCCCATCCACAAACCGGCCGTGCTTCTACTGGATATTGAAGGAATTTGATCCTGTCAATGTGGCCGGTGTTGCGTCAAGCGACAAGATATATATGTACATTCAAACCTAAAATTAAAATTAAGAAAAATGAATTAGATAAATTATGAAATAATGAATTATTTAAATTATTGTATACTTACCTTAATAATACATTTGTAATACTAAAATATTACTCACCTTACTTACCTTAACACAATCTGTTACAATATTTAACGAAAGTTGAGAATAATTATACTTACCCCTTTTTAATACATATTTATATGACCACTAGTTTAAGCCGTTAGTTTTAAGATTTAGGCTTAGCAATTAGACTAAGAAATAAAGAGCTGCAATTGTTATTGAACCGTGGAATAGACCGGACGCGTTTTCATTTTTTATCTCAATTTATTTTCGACAGGCAATTAGGCTTTATTTTATTAGCGCATTATATTTTCGCTTCTCAAAAACGCTTGAGAATTTTCAAGAAGCGCGCTATCAGTACAACAAACAATAACAACCCAAATAGTTATTTACTAGTAAACAACCAGCAACTCAATAGTATGAGCAGCGATAAGCATGGCCTATATTAGCAATTGGAATAATAGCCTCGAGGTCACTTTATCATTATCGACTGCCGATTAACAAGTTACCACTTGTAACATTTGTACAGTTTAAGTGTAATATATTCAATATTGAAGTACATGTGTACTATATACGGTGAAATATTATACAAATAAAGGATCAGTCAGAACCAATCTCATTGGCTGACTTAAAATTATATATTTATTTTATTCCTAACGAGTAAATAAATTAACTGGCGCCCAACGTGGGGCAGCAAATTACACACGATCAACAATCAAATACAGAATATGAACAGGAAGAATATTTTTTATTCTAAGGCATGGGTTACCAACGCTTGTAAAGATTGATGAGTGTATTGATAGTGGTGCAGAAGAAAATTATGTAAGTCCAAAATTCCCTCACGCTAAAAGGATAGAAGTAGAAAGTAAAAAACAAGCCGCTACTTTGCACGGTAAATCATTAATTAAATATAAAAAAAAAGTGAATATAATAGGATTCAGTATGGAATTTTTAGAACTCGACACCCTACAAGATTTCGATTTCCTGATAGGAATTAAAGGTTTAAAGTAAATGAAAGCAATGATAGATACAGAAAGAAATGTATTACTTGTGAAAAAGAATAAATTATATGATAGGAGGAGAAATGTATAAAAAAGAAATAAATGAATTAATGAAAAGAAATGAGCAGAGTAAAACATTACCCTACGTAACTACGGTAGAGGCAGAAATCAGAACAGAAACAAATAATCCTATTTGGGTCAGACAGTATCCATACCCCCAAGCGGATAGAGCATTTGTAGAAACTGAAATAAAAAAAATATTAGATAATGAAATAATACAGCCAAGCAAAAGCCTGTAAAATTCACCCATATGGACAGTTTCTAAAAAAGGGCATGACGAGCAAGGCAACCCAAAAAGACGCATGGTTATTGACTTCCAGAAGTTAAATGCGCAAACAATCGTTGATAGATATCCCATTCCGGACATCACCATGATGCTTCAAAACTTAGGAGAAGCACAGTACTTCACAACGTTAGATATGGAATCAGGATTACATCAAATTAAAATAAATAAAGAAGATAGGAAAAAAACAGCATTTTCAATAAATAATGCCAAATATGAATTTCTACGACTACCATTTGGACTGAAAAGCGCACCGTTGACTTTCAAAGATGCGTTGACGACATCCTCAGACCATTCGAAGGAGTATGCGCATACGTGTATGTATATAGATGATGTCCTAATATATACAGCCAACCCTGAACAATATATGAAAGATATCACCAATATAATACACAATGCAATTGGCTTCTTCCCTCAACGGCCTCTATATTTACCGCTGAAGGATCTGCTACCCTTCATGCAGTTAATTACGCAAAAAGACTAAAGGAAAGTTCCTCATCTGTACAGACAGCAAATCGTGTATGTCAGCAATAACGTCTCCTTCCAGTCGCAATCCCATAATAGAAGTTATCAGAGACGCGGTCATTGGTGCCCCTCATCTCATCCAAGCAAGACATTCTTAACCTTATTAAGCACAAAAGGCATAAAAAAAACGCAAGCGAATGGAAAACATTTAAACATCACTACGCGGTCATAAACCCAGCCAGAAATCGTATAATCTACTCGTCAACAGTTCCAACTAGCGCAATGAAGACATATACTCGATTAAGGATTGGACACACTATCATAACACACGCCCACTTACTGTCGGGTAAAAGCCCATCGATTTGCCCCCTTTGCGAGGACACCGCTACTATCAAACACTTACTCAAACTCTGTCCGATGCTTCACCCAACAGCCCACAACTCTGGCAACATTGATCTCATAAAACTACTAAGTGAACCTTCAGAAAAAAACGTGATGATTGTATATAGATTCTTAAAACCAACGATTTGTTAAAATATATTTAAGCAAATTACATCTTTACTAACCCTTAGCAATTAGAATTTTTCACCTAGTTATAATTACAAGACGGCTGAAGGCCTCGTAGCCAGTGCTGCGTTTATGTATTTATATAATAAAACTCTTTTTGTTATATGAATTATTATAAATAAATAAATAAATAAAATACACACTTTACACGCAGCCAACATGAAAATCTCGGATGAAAAGTCAACATTTTTTCAAAGACAGACAGAATTTGAAAGACTTAAGATCTTTCTTGGGAATGACCTCATATTATAGAAAATTTATAAAAGGATTTGCATCCATAACGAAACCATTAACACTCTACCTACGAGGAAAGAATGGTAATATTTCAAAGAACAAAAGTAGCTCAGTACATGTAAAATTAGATTACAAAGCACTTAAAGCAGTTGAAACACTAAAAAATAAACTAAAAGAACACATAGAATTATTCCAACCAGATTTTGGAAAAGGATTGACTACAGACGCAAGCAATCATGCGATTGGAGCTGTATTGTCACAATCCAAGAAACCTATAGCATTCATTTCACGTACATTAACGCGAACTGAACAAAATTACTCAACAAACGGAAAAGAAATGTTAGCAATCGTTTGGGCACTCAAGAAACTTAGGAATTATCTGTATGGTCTCACTAGTAATACTTCTATTTACACCGATCATCAATCCCTAATTTTTTCAATATAAGAGGACAATCCTAATTCAAAATTAAATCAATGGAAAAATTTTATAGAAGAATACGGAGCAAAAATTAAACATATTAAGGGAGATTTAAATGTAGTAGCCGACGCACTCAGCCGTTAAGTAAACGTAACTACGAACGACTCAATACACTCGCAGGAATCATCCTCGTCAATCAGAATTAAAGATGTCAGCGCTCCACTGAACCAATTTAAAACACAAATTGTGATAAAAAAATGTGAACAAAATGCATTAGAAAGAGCAACAGTTTTTGCAAACCACGGGAGATTTTATGTTAATTACGTCACACCACAAGACTTGATAGATACACTAACGAAAATTATCAAACCTAATATCACGACCGCATTTCACACTACCCTAGAAACCTGGTATGAAATTCATGATATATAAATTCTTCATTTAATATAGAGAAAAAGGTTTTTTGTCAAAATCTATTAAAGGACATTACGAGTGAAGAGGATAGAAAAAATATAATTAAACATAAGCATGAAAGAGCACATAGAAACGCAAAAAATAACACATTAGAGATACTAGAAACTTGCTATTGGCCAAATATAAAAAATGATGTAATCCGACTAACTAGAAATTGTTGCATTTGCAAAGAGAATAAATACGAACGCCACCCGAAAAACAAGTTTTTGCAAAAACACCCATACCCGAAGGTATAGGCACACAAATACAAATGGACATATTTGAAATCGATGGAACAATGTATCTCTCATGCATAGATAGATACTCAAAATACGCATATATGAGAAAATTAAACGACAAAGGAGAATTCTACAAAATATTAGAGGAAGTACTCATACAAATATTCCCATTTTATAATAAACTAATGACAGATAACGAGACTACAAGTATATTTAATAGCATAGCAGCAAAAGCTCTATTCCAACGGCTATATATTGAACATTCAATGACCGCAGAAAACCATTCAACATCGAACGCTCAAGTTGAACGGCTGCATTCAACCTTTCTGGAAATTACTATAATTCGCATTAAACAAAATAAACCAACCGCGACTGAAGAACTATTCAACGCAATCAAGGAATACAATAGGACAATACATTCCGTCACAAAAAGGAAACCCATCGAATTATTTTTTGAAAGGAGCAAGACTGAAGGAATAAAAGAACTGATCGAAAATAAGCAGGAGTATATGTTATCATACCACAATAAAAAACGAACACAAAAGGAATATAAAACAGTACAAACAGTTTATGTGAAACAAAACCGACTAAATAAAACAAATCCACGCTATTTGAAGAAAACAGTACAAGAGAATTGTGAGGGCACAATTTTAACAACGGAGGAGAAGATCGTACACAAGGACAACCTCAGAAACAATGATGAAGATAACTATAACATTAATCCTAGCAACATCCTTAGCTCAGGAATTAACCGACTTACAAGATCGCAAGTACGTGCTAACCAAGACTGACACATCATTTTTGTATCAAGAACATGAGTACCTATTCCATTTGACGAACTTCAGCAAAATACTTAACCCATACTACGAGATCGCCGAATATAAAGGAGAGATGCCTAGTGAGGACGCAACAAAAACAGCATTGTTCAACAGAATATAAATCCTCAGAAAACAACTACTGAATAATGGACGACCCAGACGCTCAAGACGATCTCTCGATTTCTTAGGATCGATTTTGAAATTTATCACAGGAGTCCCAGACCACGACGACCTGATTGAAATTAAAACAACACTCAACGACATAATTGAAAATAATAACTAACAAAGACAAATTAATTCCAACTTTGAAATAATGATGAAAACATTTAATATTGGGACAATTAAACAAAAAGTTATACTGCAAGAATTATACAAGGAGTTATTTGACTTAACTACGACAATTAATTTTGTGAAGAAAGGAAATTTTTATTCAGCAGCAATAAATACGGACGAGATTGAAAGGATATTAGAAAAGAAGCAAACTAGTATATCGGTTATTGACATACTCGAATATGCAGACACGCATGTAGGTAGATTAGCCGACACTTTCATTTTAATTTATAAATATCTTGTCATTTAAAAGAAATGCACAACTTACAAAGTTACTCCATTATCCTATCGTCAAGGCATTTTGGATATGAATAAAATCGTAAGTAAATGTGAAGATAAAATGATATTAACATCTAAATGTAAAAATAATTTAAGTAAATATATTTATAAACAAGAAACGAAGCACATTGTAATGTTATCCAAGAAAATAACGCACCTATTATAGACAGAAGTATTCCACGACCAGGAACAAGAAATTAAAGGTTATATTATAGCTAATGGAAATGAAAGAATTCACATTCTTGAAATATTAGAATCAGAAAACGAATATCAATTTGAAAACATTAAAAAATTAAACAAATTTTTAATACCATTTGAAGAACACCCCATCAAGAATATGTTTATAACTATAGGAATAATTGTAGTCCTAGGATGAAGTATATTTGTAATATTCAAACTATATATAATTTATCTAAAAACTTTATATCTGAGAAACTTCAACGCTACCATAGAACGTGTAGGAATGACTTATCTACTCTAGACTCAAGTATAGATCAGGAGATCTATTTTTCACAAGAGAGGGGAGAGTTAATACTTTAACCTTTAACCACAACCTTATGTTTCAGTAAACATTAAAGAAAAATCATCAAAACAACTTTATCTTAGAACAATAGAAACACGCTATCAGTACAACAAACAATAATAACCCAAATAGTTATTTACTAGTAAACAACAGAACTCAATAGTTTGAGCAGGGATAAGCATAGCCTATATAAGCAGCTGGAATAATAGCCTCGAGGTCACTTTATCATTATCGACTGCCGATTAACAAGTTACCACTTGTAACACTCGTATGCCTGTGGTAAGAGGCGACTAAGATCCTGGCCACCAGTCCAGGGCTGTATGGAAGCTCAACTGGTCGTAGCTTCGGCTACAAGGTCAATACCAAAGACCTTAACCTGGTACCACCGGGAGCAGTAGCCCCTGGAGTTCGCTCCAGTCTGCTCATTGGGTTTGGCCCTTTGTGGAGATTCGTGGTGGCTGTGGTTAAAACCCAAATCGCGGGAAGAACTGACTTTGTCAGTCGAATGTGGAGTTGCATTGCAACCGGGTGCCGGACCCAAAGTACTGCAGAGGTTTTAGATGGGCCTCGAGGCCTACCAAGGTGGTTAGTGTGTCCATGCCACACTGCCGTTTGGTACTGAAAATCGTTACCCAGTTTTCAGGGCGCTAATCGACGCATTGTATTGATCCGTTGTGCTTTTGAGCACCGTGGAGTTAAGCTGTCAACAGCAGGATCCCACGTTAAACACTATCAGACGTTGTAACACTTGTACAGTTTAAGTGTAATATATTCAATATTGAAGTACATGTGTACTTTATACGGTGAAATATTATACAAATAAAGGATCAGTCAGAACCAATCTCATTGGCTGACTTAAAATTATATGTATATTTATTTTATTCCTAACGAGTAAATAAATTAACTCACGCGAATCAGCATGCTTAAAGAGCAGGCAGATCGACCAACACTGCTCCGTACCAGCTAACCTCAGAGATATAGAGTTCGCTGGAAACTGGGGAAGTGGCGTTAAACGCCTTCTTAGACATCGTCTCACAAGAGCGTGGCAAGGGCACTGGAGAAAAGGAATGTGGTGGCTCCAGTGCGCAGATGGATAGAGGCCGTTCTGCACACCAGAATAGCTGAGACCACAGTAGGAGATACCAGTATTCGTCTCGGCACTACAAGGGGCTGCCCCCAGGGAAGAGTTCTATCCCCCCTGCTGTGGAGCCTCTTCGTGGACGAACTACTTACGTTGCTAACTAACAATGGAATCCGCTACCAAGGATATGCCGACGGTATTGTTGTCTTAGCCAGAGTAAAATTTGAGGGTACTCTCTACGATATCGTACAAAGGGGACTAGGTCTAGCCAAGGGTTGGTGCAACAGTGTTGGACTAAACATCAACCCCTTAAAAACGACCATCGTCCCTTTTACGAGGCGCAGGTTTCTGCCTGGCCTCAGGAACCTAACACTCGGGGGCAGAGAGATAGAGATGACCAAAATGGTCAAATACCTGGGTCTCACGCTGGATTCCACGTTGCGATGGAAGCAACATGTTGATCTGACCATGGTCAAAGCTACAAATGCAATCGACTGGCTGGTAAATCTTGGGGGTGTAAAGCAAGGATTATCAGATGGTTGTACACCATAGTAGTGCGACCAATAATCACTTATGGAGCGGTGGCTTGTGCTCCGAAATCATCGCAGACGTCGGCAGGAATTCAACTATCGAAGCTGCAGAGACTCGACTCGCCTGCGGTATCCACCAATATGGTAGGACCGGAACCTTGCACAGCGTTTGGTCCCCACACCATAAAGGAGCTGCTCCGTAATGATGAAACAGTGGGTCGGGAGAGGCATTGGTAACAACTCCCACACCTCATGCAAAGTTGCTAACTCAAAAAATTTAAATATGTAATCAATCTTCCAAGAGAAAAACTCAGGCTACTGGTCGCCTTCTACACTGGCCTTTGCAAGCTCAAGAAACACTTATTTAACATGCGCCTAGCTTCTTGTACAAATTGCCGGTTTTGCGACATGGAGTCTGAAACTCCAGAACACCTGCTAAGAGACTGCACAGCTATCTTCATCGATTGTCCAGTGAGAATTTCATGACATATCATCAACAGGAAGTGAAGTTATTGCGTTTTAAGTGTCAGTATGTTTGTGTTATCGGTGCGGAAATGAGCTTCGAATAAAGAGCCAACATTAAATTTGGTCTTAAAATTGGTAAAACTTTTACCTTAACGTTTCAATTGATGAAACAAGTTTATGGCTATGATTGCTTATCCCGTAGCAGAGTGCTCGAGTGGTTTCAACGTTTTCAAAGTAGTCGTGAGGACATAAACGACGATCAACATGTGGGCCAATCAAAATCCGTGATCACCGAAAATTCCATCGAAACTGTGCGTGAATTCATCAAAAATCAGCCGAAATCATAAGTGAAATTCATGGAAATAGAATTGAACTTCTCCAAAACATCGATTCATCGCATTTTGACCGAACAGTTGGACTTACGAAAGGTGTATACACGGTTTGTTCCGCACAAATTGACTGACGACTAAAAATTGCTCAGAATCCAATATTCGAAGGACGATTATTTGACCAAAATCACATTTTAGCCATTAACCACTCCCCGTATTTACCTGATATGGCACCATGCGACTTCTTCCTTTTCAGAAAAATGCATTTGCTCATGAAAGGAAAGCGTTATGCAGACGTAGAGGTCATTCAAAAGGCTTGCACCGGCATACTGGCGACCATACCGGCCAACGAGCTAAAACACTCGTTCGACATGCTTTTGGACTGTTCAAAAAGCTGTATTGAAGCAGAAGGAGACTTTTGAATAAAATAAATTGATTTTGTCGAAAAAACCATTTGTTGAGTTTGTTTTAAGTCCTGTTTACTTTGGAAAGCACCTTGTAGGTATATTTAAAAGAATTATTCCTAATTAAAGTATTTATCAAATGAGAACTTACATACTTGTTGAAACGCCAAACTCATCCAAACTATTGCACATTTTCTCAGCTTCTGTTATTAATTCTTCTTGTTGAAAAATTGTGTATCGCCTTTTCTTTTTTGACAAATTAATATTTCTAGCTCGAAAGTCGATAGTTTTTCTGTTTTTTACTTACGATTTCCCCCATTCGATTGCAAATTGCTCAAAATTAAACAGTGTTGGTGAACAGCTGGAAATGTCTCAATGTGTTTGTATAATCTGTTACCTCCGTTTTGCAGGGTCGATTATAATTTGTAGATAACTTGAAAGGTAGACGATCAAGAAAGTGTTTTCAAGTTACAATGCCCTCGCCCTTTTTTGATACCATACTCTTAATTTTCGAGTTGGAATGCCGTCTTGATATTAAATTTTATATTCAAGTAGTGGGATAACATGACGATGAAGTTAAAACAGCTGAGCACATACATAGCTTTGCAATGAAATCCCATGAAAATACCGAGAATATGACTAAGTATTTCGTTATACTCATGTTTTGGTTTCAAAATATAGATATATCAATCACTCTCTGCAGAATAGCTACAGCACTGTTGAAAAAAGGAAAAATCTGTATTTTCAATGTAGTAATAGTTTTTGGAGGAGGATGGAGTCATGTGTAGAAGTTCACGCAAGTGAGGAAAGTTCTCTCATCGCCACTCACTTGGGAGTGGCCAGAAACGATTCTTTTAGACATAGCTCAAGGAGCTCACAACTTCCGGTCTTTGACCAAGTATCCTCTGGGTAGCCTAAGATTATCCGTTCGAAGGTGAGCTAAAGTGAAAAGATGAAACATCCCCTACATAGGGTTGTGCGCTGGGTTTGGGACCCGCCATGTAAAAAAACCACCCCCAATGAGAAGGAACAACAAGCCTCGGAAGAGAAACCCCCCTTTGATGACGACCATGGCAAACGAAATAAGAACTATGACATCAGGGCATGCAGCTGGAATGTCCGGACCCTTAATTGGGAAGGTGCCGCTGTCCAGCTGGTTTAAATCCTCGCGAAAATAAAGGCTGACATCACCGCTGTCCAAGAAATGCGATGGACGGGACAAGAACAGAGACGAGTAGGTCCTTGTGACATTTACTACAGTGGCCATATAAAAGAGCGCTAATTCGGTGTTGGATTTGTGGTGGGAGAGAGACTCCGTCGCCGAGTACTACCATTCACTCCGGTGAATGAACGTCTAGCCACAATCGGCATCAAAGCGATGTTCTTCAACATATCGTTGATTTGCGCCCACGCCCCGACGGAAGAGAAGGACGATGTGACCAAAGATGTCTTCTATGAGCGCTTGGAGCGCGCTTATGAGAGCTGCCCATCGCCACGATGTCAAAATCGTGCTTGGCGACTTTAACGCCAGGGTGGGCAAAGAAGGTATCTTTGGCACTACGGTCGGTAAATTCAGCCTCCAAGACGAAACATTCCCAAATGGGTTGAGGCTGATTGACTTCGCCGGGGAACGAAATATGGTTATCTGTAGTACTAGATTCCAGAACAAGAAGATACATCAAGCTACCTGGCAGTCTCCGGATCGAAAGGCCACCAACCAGATCGATCATGTTGTGATAGACGGAAGACTCGTCAACAACTCCAAAAGTGATCTAGTCTTCGATGCCCAGAGCATACTTAGATTATGGAGGGAACACTTCTCTAGTCTGCTAAATGGCAGTGAACGCACAACACCAGGAGAAGGAGAACCCGATTCCCCAATCGATGACGATGGAGCAGACGTTCCATTACCCGACCATGAAGAAGTTCGAGTAGCAATTGCCCGCTTGAAGAACAACAAAGCGGCAGGGGCCGATGGATTGCCGGCCGAGCTATTCAAACACGGCGGCGAAGAACTTATAAGGGGTATGCATCAGCTTCTTTGTAAAATATGGTCGGACGAAAGCATGCCCAACGTTTGGAATTTAAGTGTGCTATGCCCAATCCATAAAAAAGGAGACCCCACAATCTGCGCCAACTACCGTGGGATTAGCCTCCTCAGCATCGCATATAAGGTCCTATCGAGCGTATTGTGAGAAAGATTAAAGCCCACCGTCAACAAACTGATTGGACCTTATCAGTGTGGCTCAAGACCTGGAAAATCAACAACCGACCAGATATTCACCATGCGCCAAATCTTGGAAAAGACCCGTGAAAGGAGAATCGACACACACCACCTCTTCGTCGATTTCAAAGCTGCTTTCGACAGCACGAAAAGGAGCTGCCTTTATGCCGCGATGTCTGAATTTGGTATACCCGCAAAACTAATACGGCTGTGCAAACTTACGTTGAGCAACACCAAAAGCTCCGTCAGGTTCGGGAAGGACCTCTCCGCGCCGTTCGATACCAAATGAGGTTTCAGGCAAGGCGACTCGCTATCGTGCGACTTCTTCAACCTACTTCTGGAGAAAATAATTCGAGCCGCAGAACTAATTAGAGAAGGTACCATCTTCTATAAGAGTGTACAGCTGCTGGCGTATGCCGATGATAATGATATCATCGGACTCAACAACCGCGCCGTCAGTTCTGCTTTCTCCAGACTCGAAAAGGAAGCAAAGCAAATGGGTCTGGTAGTGAACGAGGGCAAGACGAAATATCTCCTGTCATCAAACAAACAGACGTCGCACTCGCGACTTGGCTCTCACGTCACTGTTGACAGTCATAACTTTGAAGTTGTAGATAGTTTCGTATGTTTGGGAACCAGCATAAACACCACCAACAATGTCAGCCTGGAAATCCAACGCAGGATAACTCTTGCCAACAGGTGCTACTTCGGACTGAGTAGAAAATTGAAAAGTAAGGTCCTCTCTCGACGAACAAAAACCAAACTCTGTAAGTCGCTCATACTTCCCGTCCTGCTATATGGTGCAGAGGCTTGGACGATGACATCAGCTGATGAGGCGAAGTTGAGAGTTTTCGAGAGAAAAGTTCTGCGAAAGATTTATGGTGCTTTGCGCATTGGCCACGGCGAATATCGCACTCAATGGAACGATGAGCTGGACGAGATATACGACGACATTGAGATAAGGATATCGATAATGCTAAAACTGGGATCGAAAAATGTACAACGCAGGTGAAAAGGTGTGATGGAGAAATACATACAGGTTAAATACAAGTCGAGGATGAGGCAGGAGGTAATTGTGAGGATAAAACAATGAAGGAAGGGGTTAGGATTTTGTAGACATCATCGTAGGAAATGGCTTGCTTTTGGTTAAGCCAACAACATTTGCCTGCTGCCAAACATTTCATAGATATCTTCCATATGTGGAGCAATGCATGGAGACACAAGCGTTCTGTTGACATTATCTTTGGAGTCTCTATACGCCGACAGCAAAGTGTGCATTTTATTCTCCAACACTACCACAGTCGTAGATGAGATCTAGAAAAATATACAGTAAATTTTCTAAAAAAAGAAACAGAAAAATATTAAACAAACTACATAGGTAGTCGAATTTCATATTTAAGACATACATCTTTTCTTATTTTTTGATGTACACGTTGTTTAGTCACATCTAGGCAAGTTTCGCTTTTATTTGCCTATAACTCATATGACTCATCAATTGTACCCACACGACCACAATACTTAGTAACACTATAGTTATCTGGATTTTTCAAAAAATTGGTTATTGGGTTTCTATGCCTCTTTACAGAAAAAACACTTTGTAAACATTTAATGTCATATTGGCGCATTCTTAAATCAATGCACGCTCCTTATCTCAGATTTGGCATTTTCCTAAAAATTCGAAAAATTTGATATATTTTTGTTGCCTTACTCTACTTACTTTAGAAGTTGTATCTCCACATTTTAAACTGATACGTTTACTTGGAACCAGCCAGAACACAAATAGCTTATTTTGCACACATAATTATTTTATACGTAAGTTGTGCCTTATTTCATTTGAAATAACGGAGCTTTGAAAACGGTTGTAATTACCTAAACAATATATGCCAAGCAAACCTATTAAACGCGGTTACAAAGAGTGGATGGAGTGTGCCTAGTCCGAATATGGTATAGGTTTTGAAATATACGCTGGGAAAAAAGATAATAACGTATAAATGGATCATGGCAGAAGGTTAAAAGTGCAATTTTATCTTTACCAACTATTAAGATCCGTCGAGAGCTATTGTTACACGCAGAGAACGCAATGGACACACGATTGCAGAAGCTTGTCCCGAAGTTGAGATACAGTACAAAAGTAGTATGAACTATATAGCTAAATTCGAACTACTACCTATGGAGGATGAAGTAAAGTGCAGAAACTCACGCAAGTGAGAAAAGTTCTCTGATTGGTATTCAGTTGGGAGTGGCCTGAAACGCTTCTTTTACATATGGCTCAAGCAGCTCACGACTTCTGGTCCTAAATCAAGTATCCTCTGGGAAATCGAAGAACATCCGTTTGAAGGCGAGCCAAAGTGAGAATTCGAAACATCCCCTCCACAGAGCTGGGTGCTGGTTTGGGATCTCGTTAGAGTGAATGCCGACATCTCCGCCGTCCAAGAAATGCGATGAACAGGACGACGACTGAGGCGAGTAGGTCCTTGTGGCATTTACTGAAGTGGACATATAAAGGAGCGCAAAATCGGTGAGGGATTCGTGGTGAGAGTGAGACTACGTCGCCGAGTACTGTCATTCACTCCGGTGGATGAACGTCTAGCCGTAATCCGCATCAAAGCGAAGCTCTTCAATATATCGCTGGTTTGCGCCCACGTCCCGACGGAAGAGAAGGACGATGTGACCAAAGATAGCTTGAGCACGGCACGTCGCCAAACTCGTGCTTGTCGATTTTAACAAAGCAAGGAAGGTGTCTTTGGCGCAACAGTCGGTAAATTCAGCCTCCACGAGGAAACATCCTCAAATGGGTTGAAGCTGATCGACTTCGACGTGGCAATGTTCTAGACGTGCGTACGGTCTGAGATCCTAACATCGATTCGGACCACTACCTTGTTGCAGCTCAGATTCGTACCCGCCTCTGTGCAGCAAAAAACGCACGTCAACAAACACAGGGAAGATTCGACGTCGAGAACATGGAATCACAACAGACAGCCGAACAATTTTTTACTCGACTTGCACTCTTGCTCTCCGAGAGCACTCGTCACCAACTCAGTATAAGGGAACTGTGGGACGGCATTTCAAGCTCCTTACGTACAGCTGTAATCGAAACCATTGGTTTTCGGAAAGTGCAAAAGAACAGCTGGTATGAAGAGGCGTGCCGTGTCGCAGAGTGCTTATCTCAAAACGTTACAATCGACCACAACGCTTGCGGGATGGGATAGATACCGAGAGTTGCAGAAAGAAGCGGGACGCATTTGCAGACAGAAAAAGAGAGAGGCCGAAATGCGTGAGTATGAGAAGCTTGAAAAACTGACCGACAAGTGTAATACTAGAAAATTATACAAAAAGAAGGTTTCAAGACCGGAGCATACTCTTGTAGAACCCAAGAAAGTGGTCTAGTAACCGATGCCCAGAGCATATACAAATTACAAAGGGAACACTTTTCAAGCCTGCTGACTGGCTGTGAAAATATAATGCCAGGAGAAAGCGAACCCGATTCCTCAATTCGTGACGTTGGAGCAGACTTTCCGTCGCCCCATCATGAAGAAGTTCGAATAGCAATTACCCGTCTGAAGAACAACAAAGTGGAGGGGCCGATGGATTGCCAGCCGAGCTATTCAAACACGGCACCGAAGATCTGTTGAGAAGCATGCATCAGCTTCTTTGTAGAATATGGTCGGACGAAAGCCAAAGATTGGAATTAAAGTGTGATCTTCCCGATCCACAAAAAGGGAGACCCCACAATCTGCGCCAACTACCGTGGGATAAGCCTCCTCAACATCGCATATAAGGTTCTATCGAGCGTATTGTGTGAAAGATTAAAGTCCACCGTTAACAAACTGATTGGACCTTATCAGTGTGGCTTTAGACCTGGAAAATCAACAAACGACCTGACATTCACCATGCGCCAAATCTTGGAAAAGACCCGTGAAAACAGAATCGATACACACCACCCCTTCTTCGATTTCAAAGCTGGTTTTGACAGCACGAAAAGGAGTTGCCTTTATGCCGCGATTTTTGTAATTGTTATTCCCGCAAAAATAACACGGATGTGTAAGCTGCCGTTGAGCTATACCAATCGGAAAGACCTCTCGGAGCCGTTCGATACCAAACGAGGTTTCAGACAAGGCGAATCCCTATAGTGCGACAGCGAGTCTGCTGCTGGAGAAAATAGTTCGAGCTGCAGAACTAAATAGAGAAGATACAATCTTCTATAAGAGTGTACATCTGCTGGCGGACGCCGATGATATTGATAGTATTGGCCTCAATACCCGCATCGACAATGAAAGCATCGGATGTATCGACGTTACTAGTTTTCGAGAGTAAGGTTCTGCGAAAGATTTATTGTTCTTTGCTCGTTGGCAACGTCGAATATCGCATTCGATGGAATGATGAGCTGTATGAGATATACGACGACATTGTCATAGTTCAGCGAATTAAAAGACAGCGGCTACGCTGGCTAGGTCATGTTGTCCGAATAGACGAAAACACTCCAGCTTTGAAAGTATTTGACATAGCACCCGCCGGGGGAAGCAGAGGAAGAGGAAGGCCACCACTCCGTTGGAAAGACCAGGTGGAGAAGGACCTGGCTTCGCTTGAAATCTTCAATTTGCGCCGCGTAGCGAAAAGAAGAAACTTCTTGCGCGAGTTAAGGAACGGATTCCTAATAATAGTAACAAACATCAAAACAATCTTTTGTTTCATTAAACTGAATGAAAAAACAGCTTTGAGTTGGAACAATTGAAATGCCCTATCACTACAACAAACAATCCTAAACAAACAAACATCAAAACAACCTTTAGTTTGAATACCGAAACAACCTTATCTTAGAACAAAGCAAATGTATTTAAGCAATAAATATTTATGTAAACAAACCTAAGCAAATTATATAATCTGTATCTAAACAAACTATCAACTAGTAATAAGTAAACATACTAGTTAGTATAAATAAAAGTAAGAACCATGTAATAAGTCTGTCTTAAGAGTATTAATAAAGAGTACACATTTCGGTGCAGCTCAAAAATATATTCTTTTGGTAAAACTTAACTCGCGCTGTTGTTTACTCGGGTATAATCGCGTAAGCGGTGTCTACACCAGTAAAGAAGAAGAAGAAGAATTCGAAGAAGTAGGTGCGGACTATTACAAACAGCTGTGAATTGCACTGGGTGCCTCTACATTCCGCCCTATCGTGAATTCTCCTAGGATTCACCCTCTATCCTAAGGCTGGAAAGCTTTGCGACTGAACGGCGTAAAATTCCTCCCTCAGTTTTCACCTCAGCGAATCGAATCTGGCTGTCTTTAGCTGAAGTGTATCGCAAATGAAAAATGAATGAAATGATTATATAGTGAAAATATTCACAGATGTAGCAACTCAAACATCAAAACGGCGCAGATATTGTTATTTCTGACCACTTAATTACTGTGAAAAATTCTCCACAGTTGCGAACGGTTTAAAGTTACCACTTGCCGTGTCCGTCTATACTGTTTTCTGGGTGGCATTACTAATTGTTCTAAAAGCGTGGTGTTGGCAAGATGCTGCTGACATTTTATCGACCTAAATGGTATGACGTTTCTTGTCTTGGTGAAGAATGGCAATATTTAATCTACTTTGTTCTCGGCGATGTTAGGAAACCGTTACATTTTGCTCAACTGCCTCCCAACTAGAACATCTGGTACAACAAAATGAAACTCTAGTTCATAAATCGCGTTTGGTATGTCAAATGGGTATGTAAACATCGCGGCTACTGTCTCCTTGTCTCGACCGTCTAAGCATTTATGTAACGCCATTAGATTCTGGCGGATGCTGTTATGAAATACTTCTGTTGTATTGCAAAAGTTTGCTGTGAACAATGGCCACTTCTCTGCGTTGCCTAAAAACATTAGCAGATCGTACAACTTTGTTACGGCTTCAGTGGATGGGATGAAAAATTCTGGCTGACTACTTGCGACACTACGGCTGGCGTGTTTATCGCTGTTGGCTTTCTTCCACCCCTTCTTTCTGGTCGCGCTGCTCAATATGACTTCTCGGTTGCACATGTTTGCGAGTATATGTATACTTAGACAAGACTGAAAGGTTCAAAGCGATATAAGCTGTTTATAAATTTCGTTAACCTTATCGTCAAGAATAATTTTATTCTTTAGTTCGATCGTTACCGCAAATTTTTTAACCTTTCGACCATACCGTTCTTGTTTTCGTTCTCATCTCTTACAATTGAAGTTAATTTAAAGTATAGAATGTATAACAGTATCTGTAACTGTGGCCTGAACACACCACTCTAACTGTATGGAACGGAACTTTTCTGCAACTGTACGTTATATTGGAACTCTGCCCTCCCCAGACCATTTTACCTATCTCACCAATTTGAAACTTTTCTCCAAAGGTAAGTTATGTTCGTGCTGTACCTTGCACCGACCACTGTGACTGACTCACCGATATGAAACTTTTCCAATGGTATGTTATGTTGGAACTGTGCCCTGCACCGACCATTGTAATTGCATCACCACTACCGTCTTCTCTGGAACCCGTACGCTATGGTGCAAGGACACCCTACTACACCTTCGCAACAGCAGCCGACAGTTATTTGGATAGCTGCTACTTTTTAAGTTATACAAAACAATGCTGTATTTGGGTATGTGTAAGTGTAATTTATTTAATTTTATTTTATATCGGCAATTGTGTTGTAACGGTTGTTTTTAATTAGCTTGCAAATAACGACTCCATTTTGATAGCGTTGCGCTTCCAAATTGTAAGTTGCCGGCGCGCTGTCTCCTCCGTTGTGTTCATTTCGCCCTGTTGTCGTAGTTCTTTAATCCTTCTTTTTCCTACGCTTTTCGAAGAAATAAGTGAGACCCATTAGGGAAACTGTGGGGCAAAGGGTGCCTCTACACATACGCATATAAAAATTAAATGTCACGCTTTGTACTAAGTTAACTCCTATTCTACTGAACTGATTTGAGAAAAATCGAGTAATTCATTAAAAATCCATGGCTTCTAAATGCAAAATAAAAGAAAATTTTCAATAAAATGTCATGTGAAAAAAGAAGAAAATCGAACTTCAACAATCAGTGGGGCAAAAAGGCGGAGCGAAAGTGTGATGCCAGGGACTTTCAGGCCAACAATAGAAAAAGGATAAGAATTATTATTTAAGCAGCCATTTTGACCGGAAAGTTTAAAGAAGAAATAACCATGTTGCCGCGTATTCCAATAATACCGTCGGAGCCCACGATCCCATTCAGGAGACTACAGTTCCCAGTTCGTTTAACTCAGGGCCAAACAATGACCGTTTGCGGTTAAATTTGGAAAATCCTTTCATGTGTGGGAATACCATTGAGTCTTAATCTTCTAATTGGGACGGATTAACAAAGAATATTGTACACCGGATAGTTCTAAATTGAAATAAGATAGATAGATTGGAAACTACCTACCTGTTGCATATATTATTAACTAAAAACTTTAAAACTTATTAATTTGGTGAAAACTCGAATATAAAATCTATAAAATAAAACTTTTTATTTTAAATTGCACAAAAATGTATTAAGTAAACATATTCAAATTTTAAAAATTTAATCCCATGGATTTTTAAACACTTTTTACTCTTTTTTCATAAATAATGTTTTCCTGTATTTAATATTTTAAAATAATATAATTTATTGTATGTTTAGCCACAGCAACCTGGGACCAGAATCTACTATATCACACTTCCATTATAAAGGCGAAAGTTTGTGAGTGTATATGTTTGTTACTTCTTCACGATTAAACGGCTGGAGCGATTTTAAAATTTGGTATGGAGTTAGCTCACACCGGCTTAACACATAAGTAGCTACTTAGTTTAGAAGTATGTTTAATGTTGTTAGCCGTTCTATAAATTGTAATTTTGTGTGGCTTGCTTCGTTTACTAAATATGTTGTTGTACAACATAACTTTTACAGGACCTTATGGTGGATGATGAAGCCTCACATATGTATACGTCCGCTGTTATAGGATCCCTATTCAATGGAGAATAGCATAGTAAAGAACACCAAAATTCTGCTAACAGAACATTCCAAAAACTAATTCTACTGAAGAATCGAAACAAATGTTTCAAGTAAGTGTACTAAAAGCAACTGGACATTGCTGGCCGTGATATCACACGATATCTGTTTAAGGTTAGTGGCACTAAGTACATACACTAGAATTATAATAAAGCTAGATATAAGAAGCTTAATAATATTATGAAATAACTTTTTTTTAACAGTTGAAGCTGCTTGGTGGTTATACGTTTAATCGAACCGCTGCCTTCGAAATTGTGCATGATGAAAGAGAAACTTTGCTATATCACCGTAGTAGCATATAACAGAGACAAATTTGGAAAATAATTTAATATTTTTATTGTTTTAAAGTTATACCTACATATACTTTTTTTTAATTATATAACTTGTAATATTATGTATATTTACGTTAAAAATCATAAGACAGTTATCTATTAATAACTTCGCAACCCGTATTTATAAAATTTATTATTCCTCACACGCTATGTTTACTTATATGTATACATATATGGTGTTAATTAATTTTAACAATTAGTTTAAGTAAATATGTTTTTACAACTAAATAAACGAAATAATATAAAGAATACTGAAGTTTATTTAAAAACATTGACTTGGTTAGAAGCAACAAATAGGTAACAAATAAAATAACATGTTGATGTAACAGATATGCTTGTTACTGCTAACAAGTAGGAAAAAAACACGCTACCATGTATATATGTTAATGGCAATAAACTGCTAAACAAAATAATAACACTAACAAGAACTAGGGTACAAATACTTCTGTTACGTATAACACATGGGTACCTTCTTCGCTAACAAGTGTATGTGTCGGGGATTTGGTCGTAGATTCCATTATTTAACACACTACACTTTTATTTTACTAATGGGCACAAAGTTCACTTTATACTTTTTATTAATAAAGCGCAGTAAGTGCCCTATCGATATTACCTTTCGAACTAATTCCGCGAGGATATATCGCCTAATTATTGCACACTCCTTCCTTACTCTAAAATTAGCTAACGGTATATGCATCACTTATTCGCAGAATACATTTGGACCTCACTCAGTGACAGTTTCTCCATTTCTGCTAGTATGCTTTTTTTGCGCACTTACAATCCAAATCTCGTAATATATGCCGCTTATGCGTCGCCTACTTTATTTTACCGACTGTTGCGCCAAAGATACCTTCTTTGCCCATTCTGACGCTAAATTCGCCAAGCACGATTTTGGCATTATATCTCGTACAGCTCATCGTTCCATCGAATGCGATATTCGCCGTGGCCAATGCGCAAAGGACCATAAACCTTTCGCAGAATTTTTCTCTCGAAAACTCGTAACGTTGACTGCTGTCATCGCCCAAGCCATGGTGCAGAGGCTTACCATAGCAGAGGCATAGCAGGACGAGAATAATGAGTGACTTATAGAGTTTTGTTTTTGTTCGTCGAGAGAGGACTTTACTTCTCAATTGCCTACCTAGTCCAAAGTAGCACCCGTTGGCAAGAGTTATTCCGCGTTGGATTTTGAGGCTGATGTTGTTGTTGCTGTTAATGCTGGTTCCAAAATAGACGAAATTATCTACGGCTTCTAAGTTATGACTGTCAACAGTGATGTCTTGGGGTTTAGGTGTGGGGGTCGACATATCGATGGACAAAACGGTGGCAATGCTGCTGAAAGGTAGATTGTCATCGGGTCGTCCACCGATTGTCCGTGTGAACGGGGTCAGCATCAGATATGTGACGCAAGTCAAATATCTGGGACTGACCATGAGTGAAAGGATGTGTTTTACTCCACACTTGGCGAATGTGAAGGAGAGACTGCAGGCAACAGTAGGCAAAATACGACGGATTTTGAGGAGCGATTGGGGTCTCGGACGTCGTGCTGTCCGCACCATATATCGTGGCTTGTTTGTGGCCTGTGCCACTTATGGAGCCCCTGTATGGTGGGAGACAGCCACGACTGTCTGGGGGTCTCAAAAACTCCTCTCAATCCAGCGTTGCATGATGCTTGCATGTTTGCCTGTATGTCGCACCGTCTCCACGGATGCGATGCAGGTCTTGTTAGGTGCACCCCCTCCTGACCTGATTGTCATACAGCGTGCAGTTGCATTCAAGTTAAGAAGGGGCTTGAGTGTGTCATTGCTGCGGAATGACTGGATTTCCGACGATAATGTGGAGAGGGAGGGATATCTAGGGAGCAAGAGTCTCCTAGATGATAGGGTCAGGTGTAGGTGGCAAGAACGTTGGGACAATAGTCCTAACGGCCGAGTGACGTACGAGTACATTCGGGACGTGGGGTTCGTTGAGGATAACCCAGATTTCAGATTCTGTCTGAGTCTGGGTTTCCTGCTTACGGGGCATGGGCCTCTGAATGCATTTTTGCATCAGAGGTACCTTTCGGATACGTCGGGGTGTTTTTGTGGGGCGGGGTCGGAAAATTGGTCGCATTTGATTGCGGAGTGCCCGATGTACTCGGACATTAGGGATTTGGGTGGTATG
This sequence comes from Bactrocera tryoni, assembly GCF_016617805.1. Lineage (NCBI taxonomy): Eukaryota > Metazoa > Arthropoda > Insecta > Diptera > Tephritidae > Bactrocera > Bactrocera tryoni. The sequence continues at coordinate 18,941,195 of NW_024395824.1, read as the reverse complement.
GGGATTAGATGGACTGATGGACAATTAGATGTTAGTGGTGCGATCTCCACTAGTCAGAATACCGAACAGTTAGGGTCGTTTGCGCGTGAACTATTTAAGCGGCGAAGGTGGTTACCTGGAAGTTAGGGTTAGTTTCTGTATGATTGGTGTTTGTAAGTGATGTGTGCATGAGGTCCAACCCTTGGCCACCAGTTCAGAGCCGCATAGAAGCTCAACTGGTAGTAGAGCAGAGGTTTTAGATGGGCCTCGAACCCTACCAAGGTGGTTAGTGTGTCCATTCCACACTGCCAATTGGTACTGAAAATGCTTTGCATTCTTAGGGCGCTGATCAACGCATTGATTTGATCCGCTGTGCTTTTGAGCGCCGTGGAGTAAGGCTGTCGTCAGCAGGTGACCACGTAAAACACACCGGACGTTGTCAACAGTGAAGTGAGAGCCAAGTCGCGAATGCGACGATTGTTTGTTTGATGACAGGAAATATTTCGTCTTGCTTTCGTTCACCACAAGACACATTTGCTTTGCTGCCTTATAGCTTCTGGAGAAAGCAGAACTATCGGCGCGATTGTTAAAGCCAATGACATCAATATCATCAGCATACGTCAGCAGCAGTACACTGTCTTAGAAGATTGTACTTTCTCGGCTTAGTTCTGCAGCTAGAATTATTTTCTGCAGAAGTAGGTTAATGAAGTTACTCGAAGTAGAGTTGCTTTGCCTGAAACCTCTTTAGGTATCGAACGGCTCGGAGAGATCCTTCCTAATCTTGACGGAGCTTTCGGTGTTGCTCAACGTCAGTTTAAACAGCCGTATTCGTTTTGTGTGGATACCAAATTCAGACATCGCGGCATAAAGGCAGCTCCTTTTTGAGCTGTCAAAACCAGCTTTGAAATCAACGAAGAGTTAGTGCGTGTCGAATCGCTTTTCACCGGTATTTTCCAAGATTTGGCGCATGGTGAATGTCAGGTCGGTTGTTGATTTTCCATATCCACACTGATAAGTTCCAATCAGTTTGTTGACGAAGGGCTTTAATCTTTCACACAATACGCTCGATAGAACATCATACGTGATGTTGAGGAGGCTTATTTCACGGTAGTTGGCGCAGATTGTGGGGTTTCCACTTTTGTGGATTGGGCAAATCACACTTAAAATCCAATCGTTGGGCATGGTTTCATCCGACCATATTTTACAAAGAAGCCGATGCATGCTCCTTATCAGTTCTTCGCCGCCGTGTTTGAATAGCTCGGCCGGCAATCCATCGACCCCTGCCGCTTTGTTGTTCAGACGGGTGATTGCTATTAGAACTTCTTCATGGTCGGACAATGGAACGTCTGCTCCATCGTCATCGATTGGGGAATCGGGTTCGCCTTCTCTTGGCGTTATGCATTCACTGCCATTCAGCGGCTGGAGAAGTGTTCCCTCTGTAATTTTAGTATACTCTGGGCATCGGTTACTAGATCACTTTCTTTGGTTTAACAACAGTATACCGCAGTCTTGAAATCTTTTGTTAGCCGCCGCGTTTTTTCGTAGAATTTTCGAGCATTACCGCTGTCGGCCAGTTTGTCAAGCTCTTTATGCTCACGCATTGCGGCCTCTCTCTTTTTCTGGCTGCAAATGCGTCTCTCTTCTTTCTTCACTTCTTGGTATCTATCCCATCCCGTACATGTTGTGGTTGATTGGAACGTTGCGAGGTAGGCAGTCTGTTTATTCTCCGCTGCGACACAGCACTCCTCGTCGTACCAGTTGTTCTTTTGCACTTTCCGAAAACCAATGGTTTCCGTTGCAGCAGTCCTACTGTTCCCTTATACCGAGTTGTTGACGAGAGAGCAGGAATGCAAGCCGAGTAGAAAATCGTTCGGCTGTCTGTTGTGATTGCAGCTTCTCGACGTCGGAACTTTCTTGTGTTTGTTGACGTGCGTTTTCTTCTGCACAGAAGCGGGTGGGAGTCTTGGCTGCAACAAGATAGTGGTCCGAGTCGATGTTAGAACCTCGGAGCGTACGCACGTCTAGAACACTGGAGAGGTGTCTTCCGTCTACCACAACATGACCGATGCGATTGGTGGCTTTTCGATCCGGAGATAGCCAGGTAGCTTGGTGAATTTTTCTATTATGGAATCTAGTACTACAGATAACCATATTTTAGGCCCCGGCCCCGGCCTCAAACCATTTGAGGATGTTTCCTCGTGCGCCAAAGATACCTTCTTTGTCCACCCTGGCGTTAAATTCGCCAAGCACGAATTTGGCATCGTGCCGGGAGTATCTTTCATAGGTGCGTTGTAAACGCTCAAAGAAGCGTTTTTTTTACATCGTTCTTCTCTTTCGTAGGGGCGTGGGCGCACATCAGCGATATGTTGAAGAAGCTTGCTTTGATGCTGATTGTGGCTAGACGTTCCACCTGAGACTCGAAGCCGGAATCTCTTTTCCACCACGAATCCCACACCGAATTTGCGCTCCTTTATATGACCACTGTAGTAAATGCCATAAGGACCTACTCGTTTCAGCCCTTGTCCCGTCCATTGCACTTCTTGGACGGCGGGCGGTGATGTCAGCCTTCACTCTAACGATGAGACCAACCAGCTGGGCAGCGGCACCTTTCCAATTCAAGGACCGGAGATTCCAGTTGCATGCTCTTAAATCGTTGTCCTTAATGCGTTTGCCATGGTTGTCGTCAAAAGGGGGGTTTCTCTTCCGAGACTGATGTTTATTTTTCATTGGGGGCGCACTCAGCGCTCAACCCTAAGGAGAGATGGTTCGCCTTTTCTCTTTAGCTCGCCTTCAAAATGATGTTCTTTGGTTACCCAGAGGATACTTGGTCAAAAACCGGAAGTCGTTTGCTGCTTTAGCCATATGTAAAGAAATCGTTTCTGGCTCTCCCAAGAGAATAGCAATCAGAGCTCTTTCCTCACTTGCGTGAACTTCTACATATGACCCCATAGATAGATAAATTAATGAGGATTGCACCGCGACCTAGGGTCTATTGTGCCCTCTCCTGACTCTCAGCGTCTCAGCTAGCCCCAGCAAATTGATGAATTCCAATATACTGCTAGGTGCTATTGAGACGATGTGATCCCTATGTAGAAACATGGATCCAAGGGCTTTGGTCCTGCGTCTACAGATTGCTGTACAATCCATTAGCAGGTGTTCTGGAGTTTCGGGTTCCAAATCGCAGAACCGGCAATTCGCACAAGAAGCTAGGCCCATGTTGAATAAGTGCTTCTTGAGTTTGCAATGGCCGGTGTAGAAGGCGATCAGTAGCCTGACTTTATTTCTTGGGAGATTGATTATGCATTTAAACCTTTTGAGGTTATAGCCCTTCATCAGCAACTTTGCGTGCCGCAAGCCTGGAAGGTGTTGCCAATGTATCTCCCTACCCACTGCTACATCTTTGCGGACCTGTTCCTTTATGGTGTGGGACCCACCGCTATGAAAGGTTCCGGTCCTACCATGCTGGTGGATGCTGCAGAGCGGGCAAGCTCATCGGCCAGTTCATTACCGGCGATGCCTCTGTGGCCTGACACCCAAATAAGGTGCACCTGGTTGCATTCTGCAAGACTGTTGAGCCGGTCTATACACTCCTGCACCAATAGCGATTTTAACTCGTATGACGAGATCGCCTTGAGTGCCGCTTGGCTATCGCTGAGTATAGCTATACGTTCGTTGCGATAGCCGCGTTGGAGGTTTAACTCTACGCACCGACTTATAGCAAATACCTCCGCTTGGAATATGCTCGGAAACTTACCCATAGGTATGGAGAGTTTTGTGCGTGGTCCTGCGACCCCTGCGCCAATTCCCTCCGACGTTTTCGAGCCGTCGGTGTACCACCTAATCGAGCTATCCCTGAGTAGCAGCTCGAATGCGGAGTCGCTCCATTCAGCCTTGCTGCCGAGGGTGATCTTAAACTTCTTAGTGAAGTTCAGCTTTTTGTTAATGCCGTCCCTTGGAAGAGGAGCCAGTGGTATGATGCCACTTAGCTCTTCCATGCGTTGGGACGAGATAATTTTACCTTTTCCAGTCCCCTCTGCTGTCATTTGAAGCAGAGTGTACTTGGCGACTTGACCAATTAGTAGGTGTAGCGGGGTGAGCTCCAGCAGGGCCTCAAATGCAGCTGTCGGGCAGGTGTGCATAGCTCCTGTCATACAGACGTACGCGAGCCTTTGCAGTTTCGATAGTTTGAAAGCTACCGTCATTTGCTCTGCTTTCGGTGCCCAAACCACCGCTCCGTAAGTGACAATTGGACAAACTATCATAGTGTACAACCATCTGATGATCCTTGGTTTGCACCCCCAGGATCTACCAGCCAGCAGGTTACACACCATCAGTGCCTTAGTAGCTTTGACCATGGTCAGGTCAATGTGCTGCTTCCATCTTAACGTGGAATCCAGCGTGAGACCTAGGTATTTGACCATGTTTGTCATCTCTATCTCCCTGCCTCCGAGTGTTAAGTTTCTCAGGCCAGGCAGAGACTTGCGCCTCGTAAATGGGACGATGGTCGTTTTCAAGGGGTTGATGTTTAGTCCAACACTGTTGCACCAACCCTTGGCTAGACCTAGTCCCCTTTGTACGATAGAGAGTACTCAAAAATTTGGCACTAGCTATGATAACAATGTCGTCCGCGTATCCTTGACAGCGGATTCCATTGTTTGTTAGCAGCACCATTAGTTCGTCCACGACTAGGCTCCACAACAGGGGAGATAGCACTCCTCCCTGTGGGCAGCCCTTTGTAGTACCGAGACGGATAGTGGTGCCTCCTGATGTGGTTTCAGCTATTCTGGTGCGCAATACAGCCTCTATCCACCTGCGCACTTTAGGTGCCACATTCCTTTTCTCCAGTGCCCTTGCCACGCTCCCGTGGGACGCATTGTCAAAGGCACCTTCGATGTCTAGGAAGGCGCATAGCGTCACCTCCCCCGTATCCAGCGAGCTCTGTATCTCCGAAGTTAGCTGGTACAGGGCATATGACCCCATCCTTATAAGGTTCAACACAAGCAATCTCGTTCGGATTGGATAGTCGCATGACAGCTGTATACTGCGGACTCAATCAAGTGAGCTATGACTTCCTTCGCGAAATTTAATTCTCCGGAGGCGGACTGTATCTTTCCACCACTTTTGCAACATGAAAAGCAAGTTTTACTGCTTTACCTTGATCGGCTGATGAGAGATAGCATTGTGCTGGTAGGAAGGAAACACGATTTACTGGCGAAATTCTGTAGGTATTTGACCAACTTCCTTTTTACTAAAGAGTATGGAAAAGAGCTGATTATGAAATAAGGTCGAAGGCGCTGAAAATTTCTTTTCTATATTGGAATGTGGCAGCAAAAGTATGCAGATTGATGGAGGCCGTACTGCGCACTATAATAGTTAAAACCACAGTAGGGGATAGCAGGATTTGTCTCGGCGCTACAAGAGGCTGCCCACTGCGTGGAGTGCTATTTCCCTTATTAAGGAGACTAGTCGTGAATGACCTATTTGAATTGTTAACTATTATTTTATTTATGGGACAATTCGAAGGAACTATCTGTGTCCCAATCGGATTAGGCCGGATTATCGACACTCAGGCCCTGCTCGGCCTCAGGAGCCTGTCTCTTGGCGGCTGAGAAGTGAAGATGACTTATATGGTCAAATATCTTCGCCTCGGGCTGGATTCCACTCTGCGGTGGAAACATCATGTGAACGTGGGCATATTCAAATTCACTAAATCACTAATGGCGTGAATCGACCAGCCGGGAAATCCTGGGACTGCAAGTCAAGGATTATCGGGTGGATGCACACCATGATTTCGCGACCGATTATCACGTATGCCTAGTAATCAATCAGGCAGTCAAACTCACAATGCTTCAAATGACAGCAGAAGGGTTTGGTATGGAGAGGAATCTCATCTCAGCAAATAAAAGCTTTAAGTGCCCTTGGCTCTTCTCCCAAGGTACAGTATTACCAAAAAAGTAAACGTCACTAGAAAGTTCAAGGTTAAGCATAGCATCATGGCATAATATTAGTCGGTATGTAGAGATTAACTTTTAACGCAACTATCGCAACGAAAGTATCGCCATGCTCAGCAACATTCAAGAGGCTCTTAAAGCGATCTCTACTTATGAGATTACATCGTTTCTGCTGCAGTAGTGTATAGAACGGCTGACCAGTCTATCAGGTCGTAGCCGAGTGCATCTCATCTGGGTATCAGTTAACAAAGGTATAGCGGAAAATGAACTGGCTGGTGAGCAGGCCCTGTCCGCAACATCCATCAAAATGGTAGGACCAAAACCATTTATGTGCCAGGCCAAGTGGCTAATGGGTGGTTACAATCTTAACAGTATGAAAAACGTAATCAATCTCCCAAGTCCCGGCTTCTTTTCTCATTCTACATTGACTATTGTAAGCTCCAGAAGCACTTATGTAACATGGGCCTAGCTTCTTGTGCAAATTGTATGTTCTGCGACATGATACCAGAAACAGCAGAACACCTGCTGATTAGCAATAGACTTCAGATCGCAGTGATAATCTCAATTATTATACATATGTATCTATCTATATAATATTTAAAAGCAAGTTTTGTAAGATTCAGGGTTTGGTTCAAAATGCCTCACGGGCCCAATGAATCTCCGACGAAAAGGCGAAGAAATACCGGCTTTAAATAAGCGTCTACAACCCCCATCGGAGTTGCATCGAGTGAAAACTTACCCAAGAGAGGCAACAAAGCTACGAGGGATCACACAGTAAACTGCACCTAAAGTCCACAGGCGTAGACGAAAACCTGGCAAACGGCTGGTGAGAGCAGCACTCTGTCATTCTGTGAAATCTCACTGCAAAGGCTGGCAGGCTAATGCTGTTGTCATCTCCGTCTCGCTTTAAACCTTTCAGGTCTTCAAGTGCGTTCAATGCACGTCACCATATTTTTGAGCGTACAGATGTAGTTGAGACGAACTTCTGGATGTAAACATAAGCTCCCACAAGACTTATATCAGCCCCGGCGTGACCTCCCTGTTTGCATATATGTATGTATAACCACAAAGTACATATAGGCCAACTGTTACCACGTGCGAAGATAGCAGCTTGAAGCAGAGACCCATTAGAACAAAGTGAACACACCGCAACAACAACAATATCAACAAGAGAAAACACAACAAAACAATAATGGTCAAGATAAGAAATACGAACAGTTTTCCGTTAGAGTAGCAGGATACTTTGATCCTCTAAACTAATCACCACTCAAAAAACCACCGGACAAAACCAGAGAAAAGATAGCCTTGAGAGAAACTCCAGCTACGCAAGCAGAAACCGCAAAACAATAAGAAGAGAGAAGGGCAGCACTCAGCTTTGGCATTGGCAAAACAGAAAAATATCAGCATGGATGTTAAAAACAGAGTGGCACAGCTAGAAGAACTCTTTGACTTAATCAAGAATTATTGTAGAAACTGGGGGAAGGGGCATACTAGAAAACCCAGGTTCTATTAGGCACTCAAGACCATCTTTCAGGGATCGGAAACTCTGTATATAACTCTTCATCACGATAAAGGCGACGTTCTGGTGCAACAGGCACGCGTTAAACCGCATCAAGACGCTCAAAAAGTTGTTTGCGCTGCTTTGGACCAGTGCCTTTGCGCAAAGCTCCCATTATGCTGCCTCTGCCAACTAAAAAGTAGGACACCAATCCCGCGGTCGGCGAAATGTACAGTATATGGGAATTAACACAATACATAAATATTCTACAGGCCAATATGCATAGATGCAAAGCTGCTAGCGCTCTAATCTCCCAGATGGTGACGGAGAACGGCTACGAGCAATATAAGGAGAAAGAGAGCGGAACCTGGCTGGAAGAAAGCAGTTGAACCGTCGCTATATGGCTACTCCCAGGAAGTAATGCCGTCATTATGGTAAATGGAACAGCAATGGTTTCATATTTCACAGCATACAATAATTTAAAGAAAAGCTCGAGAATACAGAAGGTTCTGGCAAGTATATGAAAGGCCAAATTTTGAACGCTGGAGACCTAAATTCTAAAGACATAGAGTGGGGTATGCCAAACATGGTCGAGAGGAAAGCGAACTCTAATAGTGCTCAATACGGAGAACTCCTTACACTTGTATATCCTTTGTGATCAACAACGGAACAAACGCCATAAAGAAAAGGAATAATACAGGAACCCGACAATGGAACGTTTCGAAATAAATTTCGGAAATTCACAAACAGACTCCGCTTTATACAGAAAAATTAAAGCAGCAGTTCATTGGTGGACAGAAAATATCTCCCAACTTAGACGCAGATTTCTTCGTTTTCGCAGATCATATAAGAGATCTACGCGCACAGAAGTAGCACCCGAAGAAGGCGAGAAATATCAAGCGGCGATGAGGAGCTTAAGTATGCCATTGAGGCAAGCAATATGAAAAAATGGGAGTAACCACATTAGTTATGATGAAGTACATAAATTTGAAATACTAGATGACTTTTATTTAATTGGCTACGAGGACAACATAGCAGCATTAGTCACAAGCCAAGACACATAGGAAGCCCGTAGAAAGCTTATTCAGGTCCTGATACGGACGCAAACATGGCTTGCCTCACATAAATTCCAGCTCACTACAGAAAAAACCGATCTACTACTGCTGAGGAACAAGCGCATACCTCTCGAAATAAGCATGCAAACGACTTAGGATAATCTAAGGATACAAAATGTAGTCAATTACCTAGGAGTAAGACTGGAACCTTGATTAACCTTCTGAGTATCCGTTCAAATCCAGCACCCCGCAGAAAAGGCTGCGAAAATCAAGGCCTCTCCTAGTAGACTAATGACCAACATAAAAGGATCCACACAAGAAAAGGGACCGTTTTCAATGTTAGCAACAACCAGCGTCTTACTAAACGGAGCAAGAGCTCGATTGACCGAACAAAGAAAGACACCATACTTTATAACAACGAAGATGGGAGAACGAAAGCCGCGGCAGAAAGACGGCCGGACATATAAGAGACTTAAACGTATGATCAAGTTGCAAATTTTGAGAAGTCGACTTCTACACCGCACAGCTGCTATCCGGTCACGGATATATCAGAAAATACCTTCATAGAATAGCAAAAGGCGAAGAGCTGTCGTTCCTATACAACGACGCGATAGAAGACGACGCAGTACACACATTCTTCAAATGTGTACGATGGCAACGGGAACACACTGCCGTAGATGACCTGGTTGCCCAAACAACGTGGCAATTTAATTGATGTCAGGCTAGAGAGGGAAAGAACGGAAGGTAAGAAATACGTAGCAATTTTGCTATGCTGAAATAAGCGGGACCTGAACACAGGTGTGCAGATTTAAATCTCTCAATAAGCAAAATGGAACGACACCCTGAAGTAATTCAAACGCGGAGTGCGCTACGGTTCCTTAGAGAGGTGGGGTTATCTTGACCTGCAAGTGACAAGTGACCTCCGTTGGAGGAATCAGGTTAAGAAGGACTTGGCAGCACTTGGAATCTCGAATTGGCGCCAAACTGTGAACAGGAATAACGACTGGCGAGCTGTGTTAATAAAAAAAAAGAGATGTTAATCCACTAAGTATTTAACGGATTATTGATAAATCGTCTACATTGTATTAACGAGGTAATGCACCGCGACCTACGGTCTATTGTGTTTACATTGTAACTCACTTTTGATTTTGATCACTGGAATTTATATTTATTTATTTATTTATTAAAGCACTCAGCAATTATACATAGATTTTTTTCTTTTACATGTTGAGTATTAAGAGAGAAATTTTCGAAGAATAACAATACTTTGAAGAAAAGGAAATAATAACAAATGTTAGAATTAGTTAAGATCAGAATCAGAAAACCTTAAGCAATATCACTTCTTTATTTATTAATTAATTTATTTATCAGAATATCAGATAAGAATTAAACGTTTAGCCTCACTTTAAACTTTTTCTACAGACATGTCGAAAACATTCGTACGGTCAGCATACTCATTAATTACATTCGCGATCCTATAGGTCGTATCTCGATGTTGTATCTCGATCTAACTATTGGTACTTCAATAACTCTTGACTTTCGCAAGTTTACTTTGTACTCAACGAACTCAAATATTTCCACCAACTCTGGAACATCCCAATGTCCATTAATGATATTAGCTCCGGTGCAGAAAGTTAGATATTTTCTTCTATTGGCCAGTGTGGGGTTACTAGATTCTAGTGCATCAATTGCACCTCTTGAGTCTTTACTCATATTGTGACGATATTTTAAGTGTCTGTTAAACTTTTTTTGTACTGACTCCAATTTATCAATTTGATAACTATAGATTGGATCCCAGACTACACATCCATACTCCAGTACTGGCCTCACTAGTGCATTGAACAGACCAATCAGCGTACTACCATTCTCAAAAATCTTTACTTGTTCTCAACAGGCTACCTAGGATCTTATTGGCTTTGGCTACAATATTACTTATGTGACCAACAAATGTGAGTTTACTGTCCATGTGTATTCCAAGATCTTTTATTGACCCTACTTGTTTAACTATATCCTTGCCCATATAATAAAGGTGTAGATTAACTTCAAATTTACGGCTATATTTAATGATTGCACATTTTCCCACGTTAAGCTTCAATTTATTAAACTCACATCATCTCACTTGTGAGATTGTTTATATCCTCTTGAAGTGCATACGAGTTATGTGTACACTATCATCCCAACCAGACACCACACAACAAAATACTATAAATTGGACAAAATAAAAGATTAAAGAAAAACAAGTAAACATTACAAAAAATATAAGATAACAAGTAGAGATAAAGAACATAATGCAAATGTATACAAACATGTTTTGGTCCTTATGTTTGACTATAATGATAACCCAAACATTATCGGGTAAACCCCACAGTCATGTTTGTTTGCATTCAATAGAAAATAAGATTACATTTTACAAATATTGTATTTCATAAGAAAATAAACAAAACAAAGAAATAGATTAAGAAAATTGTAATCACTTTAGTAGTTATATAAGCAGAACATAACTTGAAACATCAGAGAATAAAATATAATGTCATAGAAACAACATCATTGGCATTTTTATTCCTCCGCTCGAACAAACCTAAAACTGGCGCAGTCGGTAAAAACAAACTGCAAAGTTGAGCGATACTAAAAACTGAAGTTTTTAAGTTTCGTAAGCTTTAGCAACGGGAAGCAAATCTTAAGATTAGCTCCCATTTTAAAAAGATCTCTTATATATACAAATATATAAGTCGGTCGGCACAGATAGCCAAGTTTAAGAAATTTAAGTTTCTACACAAGTTATCTGGAACGTCGGAGAGCGACTCGAGGACTACAATTTGTGAAGGCGAAGAATAGCTTCATTCCGCCCATCAACATTACCAGGAAGAGTGGGATTAAAGATTAATGCCCCACACACAGAAGACGCAGAAAGAGCGAAGTGCACCATACAAAGCAACAACAACAAGTTCAGTTGTAATAAAAGAGGATACATCAGCAATGAATCCAGGCGAGCAGCAACCACTTCAGATGACAGGATCGCAAATTTTGAAGGAAGCTTCAAGCAATCATGGACTTTGACGGCAGAGATTTATCATCATTCATCAGGGAAGTTGACATGATCCTTCCTTTATTCAACCCCAACCCATCAATGTTGGAATTTGTAACGCAGCGACACGTCAAAACAAAAATTAAAGGAGAAGCAGCAAGTGTCATCCGGCCTTTGGGACCTACACCAACATGGCAGCAAATGAGAGAAGAACTCATAAAGAATTTTTGGAGTAAAGGAGTCGTACCACACCCTTTACAATCAGGCGATTGTACTACGAAACTATAACGTAAGTCAATATTTCCAAAATTTAAAAGATATTTTAGATAAACTAAATTTAAAACATGAATTCGATAGGATAAAGCCTATAGAATTTTCCCCAATTAACAACGAAAGTTTAATTCTAAAAACATTTTTAAATGGGATACACCCCAACTTAAGCAGTGTAGTGATTAGTAGAAATATAAGCACCATTAGAGAGGCTTTTAGCGTTCTTCAAGAGACAGGTTTGCTAATACAATTTGATAAAAGACGAAACAATTATAAAAGAAATAATTATAGAAATTTTTCAAATAGAAATTCTTTGTCTCACAATTTTGGCAATTTCAATAATAACCAGTATATGCAAAATTCCAATAATTTTCAATTTGGACAAAATCAGCCGAGAGAATTTCGTAACAATTCTAACCAAATGACAATTATCAACAATTTAGCTTTGGACAAAGTAGGCAAAATAATTCACAACAATCTAGAAGATATAATTCAGTCCAAAGGAGACAAAACCCCCCGAACCGATGGAAATAGATCACGTTCAAGAACAAGCAAATTTTCGGTTGCCAGCCCAAAACAATCGTTACCGATAATAGAAGTGACCATAAAAAATTCCAAAATTAAATGTCTTATTGACACAGGGTCTACAACATCATTATTGAAATATAATGTGTTAAAAGATTATGAATGCATTGAGCTTGATAAACCAATACACTTTAGCACCATTAAGGAAAATTTTTCCCTAAATAAAGAGTTAGTCACCCCAACCCCAAACGAATTCAATGAAAAAAGTTATATACATTGGAAACTAACCAACATAAAAAATAAAAACTTTGATGCAATAATAGGACAAAATATTTTAAAACCTATTAAAACAATAATTAACTTAGAAAAGGAGTATGTAGAAATAAACGGCAATAAAATTAAATTTATAAACTCATGCCCTTACAATTACGAAGATATTAATATACTTACAGAATGTAAAGAGAATTTGCTAGATATTTTATCAAATAGTGACATGAATGAAGAAGAAAAGCAAAAATTAGAATACATTCTAAAAGCAAATAGCGATTTATTTTTCCCAAGAAGGTAAAAACCTTTCTCATACTCATGAAATTCAGCATGAAATAGTTACAAAAACAAGTAGACCAACTTATAATAAAATTTATAGATATCCCCAAATTCATGAAGAAGAAATTATTAGACAGATGAACGAGATGTTGCGCCAAGGTATAATTAAAGAAAGTAATTCCCCGTACAACTCGCCTCTTTGGATTGTACCGAAAAAGCAAGACAATTCAATGAAGAAAAAATGGAGAATAGTTATTGACTACAAGAAGCTAAAACACTCAATGAACTACAAATTTCTAAACATTGCATCTACTTATTAAATTGTGAACTTATCAAAAATAGCATTACAGAAATTTTACAAATTGATGAAGAAACTATTTTAATAAAAAATGCAAATGGCATAGAACTAAACCAGAACTGCGACAACAGAAAAATTAAGTTGAAAAACACTACATTGATTCATTATAATAACTGCACTATTAAGACCCTATACCAAACATTCTCAAATACTAAAATTTCATACAATCAGAGATTCTATTATCCAAACTATGATACTCACAATTTCACTAACAAAATTACAATTAACGACCTTGTATTTAAAAACGAAGAAAATTTAAAAGAAATTAATGAATTAAAATATCACAAAAATATCTCCCATATTGGAATATCAATTTTAAGTATTATTGTGATTATAATAATAATTTTAATATCTTGTAAAATTACAAAAATGAAAAACAATACTATTCAAACTCAGGAGAGTTTTCCATTAAGGGAGGGAGGAGTTATGTATACACTATCATCCCAACCAGACACCACACAACAAAATACTATAAATTGGACAAAATAAAAGATTAAAGAAAAACAAGTAAACATTACAAAAATATAAGATAACAAGTAGAGATAAAGAACATAATGCAAATGTATACAAACATGTTTTGGTCCTTATGTTTGACTATAATGATAACTCAAACATTATCAAACCCCACAGTCATGTTTTGTTTGCATTCAATAGAAAATAAGATTACATTTTACAAATATTGTATTCATAATGCAATGCATACAAACATGTTTTGGTCCTTATGTTTGACTATAATGATAACCCAAACATTATCGGGTAAACCCCACAGTCATGTTTGTTTGCATTCAATAGAAAATAAGATTACATTTTACAAATATTGTATTTCTGCAAATAAGAAAATAAACAAAACAAAGAAATAGATTAAGAAAATTGTAATCACTTTAGTAGTTATATAAGCAGAACATAACTTGAAACATCAGAGAATAAAATATAATGTCATAGAAACAACATCATTGGCATTTTTATTCCTCCGCTCGAACAAACCTAAAACTTACGTGTCACCGATGTTCTCAATGCACCTATAGATTTTCGAATCATCAGCGAAGAGTGAGTACCGAGATGTAAATTTCGCTCCAATATCATTAACAAAGATACAGAACAGTAGAGGCCCTAAGTGTGACCCTTGTGGTACACCCGATGTCACCTTGAACTCTCTTGAGATGGAGTCACTGATTTTTGCACGGAGTCTTCTTCCACTCAAGTACGATTTAAACCATTCATATATACAACCCCGTGATACCATATTTTGTCAGCTTTTAGCAACAGGACTTCATGATTCACCATATCAAACGCTTTACTAAAGTCCGTATATAGTGCATGGACTCCAAGTCTTTTAGACCAATGCTGTAAGATATATTCTACGTACATCTTGAGATTCGAGGTGGTTGATCTTCCTTGACGAATCCATGTTGCTGTCTGATCAGAGAATCCTTAAACCATGTTTCAATCTGACCATATATCAACTTTTCAAACAGCTTAGGTAATGCCGGATTGAATACAGACTTGTCTATAGTTACTCACGTCGATCTTTCTTCCAGCTTTAAATATAGGTACTACGTATGCATCTTTCCACAATTGGAAAAATTCCCAATTTTAATGATTTGTCTAACAGAAAGCTCAGTGATTCACACAAACCCACAGCACATTCACTTTGCTAGAATCAAGAGCTAACATCCTTTTCAATACTTCATCAAAGGTGATTTCAAGATCTTCCAAGTTGCTATTACAATTTTTTAGCCGCTCCAATGAGAATGTGATATCCTCTTGTAGTAATGTGTCCACTTTCTGATAAATACTGCTAAAGAAATCCGCAAACAAGTCACATACACTATCAGCACCTTTCGCCTTGAGGTCATTCCACTCCATACTAGACGGTATTCCTTTGGCTGTGCTTTTTTTCATTCTTATAAATTTACAGAAATATACAGGGTCAGATTTAATCTTCTCCTCAGCGCCTTTGGTAAAGTTTTTATAGCATTGACTACATAACCTTTTACATTTTTTTCTCAGTTTCCTAAAAATTTCATAGTCCAATTAACTTCCAGAGCACTTATATCTGTGATGCGCTGTCCTTTTCAATTTAATCTTGTGAATTAGAAGTCTACTAAACCAACAAGGTTAATTGTAATCCTTTCTCGCCGAGTGCGGCACATAGTTATTAATCCCTTCAGAAATGATTCCGTAAAAGTGTTCTACCATACTATCAATATCCTTCAATTCGTGCATAGGAATCCAGTTTGTTTGAAGAAAAAAAATATTTAGAGCACCGTAGTCGGCTTTTTTGAAGTCCAAGTATTCCACCGTTTTCTGTCTGATAGTCTCATGTAGTGTAACTTCAATTCCAATAGTGGGATGGTACTTGTCCTCTGGAACCGTAGAAGCTGTTCTGTTAGCAAAAAAATCGCAATTAGTAAAGCATAAATCCACAAATTTACCGACAGAATTACAGATCTTATTAATTTGAGTCAGACCCAGGAGAGAATACTCCTCAATCACCGAACCCGCCTGCTCTGATTCTCCAATAAATTCTTCTTCACCTCCAGTCCTGATCCATTTAGTGTCCGGAAGGTTGTAGTCACCGAGAAGCAGGATTTTACGATCAGGAAATCTATTCACTATATTAACCGAGTCCTGTATGTGTTTAGCATACACATTGCAGTCTCCATTCGGTGGAATGTAAACACATCCTACAATCAAATCATCATTCTTAAGTTTAATCTTAACAAATAACTGCTCAATGCCCTGGTGAACAACAACAATTAAACCAGCCTGAAATATTCGTTTCACTGCTATAAACACTCCTCCTCCACGCCGTTTCGTAATGTCTTCACGATCTTTCCTAAATAACTGATACGTATTGTTTATAACATCCCCGTCTTTTATACTATCGTTCAACCATGATTCAGTAACACACACAACCTCCGGGTCACTAGACGCAGATATTGTATAAAATTGACTCAGCTTAGTGCGTAAACTCCTGACATTCTGATAAACAATGGTGATATTTGTTATTACTCCTCCGATATTAGGATTCTTGGCCGAACATTTACATTTTTGTCGATAAACGGCTCCCCAAATTTGTACCTAATGACCAGATTTATTTCTGCTTTCTCTTCTCTCACTTTCAACTCACTGTGCAATTTCTTTATCTTTTCTCTCTGGGCTAATGTCAAATCCTGTTTGAGCTTGACCGACTCATCTTTAAGTTTCGTTGTCAATATCTTTCTAGCACATTCTTTAGACGGAAGTGCGATTTTCACTGGACGAATCTTGTCCTTTGCTGCTTTACCAATTCTATTGATTTTGATATCCTCCATCTCAATACCACAATCATCCGGTAGCAGTTGAATGAATTTTGTTTTATCATCCAACTATCTCTCCGCACCAGTATTCCTGCCTGATTCTTTAAAATTGTACCCGATGATGCTGGATTCCTTACTTTTCCGTTCCTCAGCTTCTCTGAATACTCCTTGCATGTCTATTTCAAAACCTTTTTTTTCTAGCGTAAAGACACGTTTACCCAGGTCGTTCAGAGTCTTTGCCTTATTTTCATATACATTTTTATCCATTTCTATAGCCTTTTTTAGTTTAGTAATTTCCTCCTCCATAACAGTGACACTTGTCTTTAATTCTCTAATTTACATGCGCAAAGGTTCCACATGTTTTGCAAACTTTTGATCCAATAATTTATCTAAATGTTCTAATATTTTATTCACTATAACCCTCACCGGCCACGCTTTCCGACTCCGGGACAACGAAGCTAACCTCTAATTCGCATCTGCCACAGTTCCATGTATTTACATTAGTATCTTTAAACTTCTGGTAAAAAAATTCAAACTCCATCCAGACCCTGCAGCTCATATGATACCACTTTTACAATTAATACAGCTCAAACTTCTAATGTTTCCTTTAATTACACTATTACACTCAACACAAACATGTTTATTCGGCGCCATGATTGCCATCAATATTTTTAATTTATAGTCCCTTTTACTCTTATCTTTATTTCTAACTACCTGGTCCCGCAAACTTTGTGCCAAATCTAGACAGACCTAAACTTTTGTATAAAACAAACTTAAAACAAACAAACGGATGACTAGGACATGATTAAATCGCTGAACTATGCCAATGTCGTCGTATATCTCATACAGCTCATCGTTCCATCGGAACGCAATATTCGCCGTGGCCAACGCACAAAGGACCATACATCTTTTGCAGTACTTTTCTCTTGAAAACTCGCAACGTCGACTCATCTGTTGTTGTTATCGTCCAAGCCTCTGCACCATATAGCAGGACGAGAATTATGAGTGACATAGACTTTGGTTTAAATACCAATCGTTGGGCATGCTTTCGTCCGATCATATTTTACAAAGAAGCTAATGAATGCTCTTATTAATTCTTTGCCGCCGTGTTTGAATAGCTCGGCCGGCAATCCATCGACCCCCGCCGCTTTCTTGTTCTTCAGACGCATAATTGCTATTCGAACTTCTTCAGGGTCGGGCAATGGAACGTCTGTTCCATCGTCATCGATTGGGGAATCGGGTTCGTTTTCTCCTGGCGTTATGCTTTAACTGCCATTCAGCAGACAGGAGAAGTGTTCCCTCTGTAATTTTAGTATACTCTGGGCATCGGTTACTAGATCACTTTCTTTGATTTTACAAGAGTATGCTCCGGTCCTGAAATCTTTTGTTAGTTGCCGCATTTCTTCGTAGAATTTTCGAGCATCACCCCTGCCGGCCAGCTTGTCGAGCTCTTCATACCCACGAATTTCGGCCTATATCTTTTTTTGTCTGCAAATGCGTCTCGCTTCCCTCTTGGACTCTCGGTATTTATTGAATCGAATAATAAATAGTCGAGGTAGGCAGTCTGTTTTCTCTCCGCTGCGACACGTCACTCCTCGTCGTACCAGCTGTTCTTTTGCTTTTTCCGGAAAACAATAGTTTCGGTTGCAGCTGTACGTAAGGAGTTTGAAATGCCGTCCCACAGTTCCCTTATACCGAGTTGTTGACGAGTGCTCTCAGAGAGCAGGAATGCAAGCCGAGTAGAAAATCGTTCGGCTGTCTGTTGTGATAGCAGCTTCTCGACGTCGAACCTTCCGTGCATTTGTTGACGTTTTTTCCTGTACAGAGGCGGGTAGGAATCTTGGCGGCAACAAGATAGTGGTCCGAGTCTAACCTAGCTTTGATGCGGATTGTGGCTAGACGTTCATCTACTGGAGTGAACGAATGCCACACCAAACTTGCGCTCTTTTATATGGCCACTGTAGTAAGTGGAACGCGGATCTGCTCTGCTCAGTATTTGTCCGCCTTCACTCAGACGAAGCCATCAACCAACTGGGCAGCGACACCTTCCCAATTAAAGGACCAGACATTCCAGGTGTGTGCCCTCAAATCGTAATCCGTTCGCCACTGTCGTCATCAAAAGGGGATCTCTCATACAAAGCTGATTGTTTTTTTTTATTGGGAGCGTGTTTTTACGTGGAGGGTTCCAAACCCAGAGTACAACCCTGTGGAGGTGATGTTTCTTCTCACTTTAGAGCGCCTTCAATCGCATGATTTTTGGCTACACAGAGGATACTTGGCCAAAGTCCGAAAGTCGTGAGCCGTTTGAGCCATATGTAAAAGAATCATTTCTGGAAACTCCCAAGTGAATGAAGATCAGAGAACTTTCCTCAAACTCGTGAACTTTTACACATGACTCCATCCTTATTAAATATTCTTTTAAATATTCTTCGCTTTCAAAGAAGAAAATAAATAACAAGGCGCACACGCCGCTGTTGCGTTCATCCAGCGGTTCTGGATGGAAGGCCAAATGGTTTTTTCTGGAAGAATTTTTTAAAATTAATAGAAG
This sequence comes from Bactrocera tryoni, assembly GCF_016617805.1. NCBI lineage: Eukaryota > Metazoa > Arthropoda > Insecta > Diptera > Tephritidae > Bactrocera > Bactrocera tryoni. The sequence continues at coordinate 18,922,138 of NW_024395824.1, read as the reverse complement.
ACGATGAGAAACTTCTCGTTTTAACATGGTTTAATCGGCTAGCCTACGACTTTCTCATAAATATTATTAGTCCTTTAGAAAAAAAACAACAATAAATTGGCGTTGAGGAACGTATTACATTACTGTACGTTAAACAATAATTGAAACCTATTCAATTAGTTTTATACTCATTTATTTTTTAGGTACTTTGGTCATGGAACAGCTTTTGAGGTCGTAGCCTCGAAGCATAAATTAGGGGAAACAACAGTGCGGAAAATCGTACTCGAAACATGTGAAACACTTTGGTTACATTTGTGCCCGATATACCGTAGACGAGCCGATTACCGCACAATATAAACACATTGCTGTTGATTTTTGAAAACTCTGTAAAATACCCAACTGTGTTGGCGAAGCATATAGCAATTATTCGTTTGCACGTTTTATGTAGCCCACGCAGCGTTCCCATTGAAGGAAAACTTAATGCGGCCTTATCCCGGTGCACAGCTGCCACGAAGCAATTTTCAGTTATCGGTTATCACGAGTACGTAGAGTAACGCTCCGAACACACGACAATGAACTGTAAATGTCGTTGTGAATCGTACTACACGAACATTTGTAAGAACACAGCGACATAACAATGGCCGGCATGTACCCAAAAACACAGCTGTACACAGTTTCGTTGTTGGGATACCAATACCTTTCACTTCAATGAAATTTTAATATTTTGTTCAAAGTGAAATTTGTTGTGCAAAGAATAACAAACTAGGTAAATATTTTTGTTTTGAATTATCAATTGTTATTACAAATGATATAACAGAGCTATTTTATGCTTTTATTTGCAAAATAACGTCAGGTTTGTTAGAGCTTTGAATAATTTTACATTTTACATATTAGTGGCATCACTCCTCTCTACTGTCGTCGGCAAATATAAACATATTTTCAAGTTAGCAAGACCGACAACTGATGGCCTGAAGTCGTGTAGTCGTGCAGCTGTCTAAATAACTGTGTCCTTAAGAACGTGTATATTTTAATATTTGACAGATGTCGCTTGCAGTCTGTCGCGCTCTATGTGTTCAGCACTTATAGAAAATAGTTTCGGCATTTTAACCGCTCAATAGCGTGTTCAACGAAAGGTCATGGAATTTGGCCCAAAGAACGTCGAAACAATTGTGTTAACATGCTTGATCTTCACAATTTTGTAATGTGAAATGATTATGATCGTTGGTATTGTCCAGATACATTTGTAGATATAGACACCGCAGACCATGGAATATTGCAGGGAGAATGGCGTGAAGATTAGGAGAGTGTTGGATGTCCATTACCAGAGATAAAGAGACGTCCAACTCCTCTCTCACTGAAAATGAGAGAACAATTGATAAACGTCAAAACCTCCTGAACTTTGACAGTTATCGAGTTCAGAAGGTTTTGACGTTTAGCAAGTGGAAACGAGTGATGGCCAGATTGAAATCCTACTAAAAAAGTATGTAAACGGAGGGATTGGTTGCACCGTTCAAGACCACTTATAAAAAATGTAAAACAATGAAAATTAAATAAATTTGTAAAATTTAAAGGTATTTGATGAAACGTTCTGTAATTTGAAGCATCATAGTATTTTTTTCAATGGAAAATGATTAAAAACATTTAGTGATTGAGAGCTAACAATCTTAAATCCTTTTATTGGGTATTGAAAGGTCAAAAGTCAGTTGTTCTAATATTCTTTCAAAAGATTTAAATAGTTTCTCCATATAATAAATAACCACTATTTAGTAATTTTTATTCGTACTAAATGTTGGGTGTTGGTTTGATAAATGCCCAAAAATTGTTATTTTGTTCAATCTGGCCATAATGGAAAATGTTATAAAAAACGCTGATTTTGAAGCACTCTCACCCTGGAATAAGTTGAACATCCCTTTATTCCTGTCCATTACATTCAATAAGTACAACTCGACTTCTTGGCAGAATGTTTAGTAAACCAAGTCATAGATAATTTGATCTGAATCTCTTTTCTTGCTCTCTCGCTTGTCAGCTGGCAGGGCACCCTGATCTGTCTTCTGAGCTGGCAACAAAACACAATCAGGGTGCCGTCAACCAGCAGTTAGTGAAAAAGGCGGGATGCCAGAAGAGCAGCGCTATAATTACTTAACAAAATTAGTGTGAAATGAAATTTCATTGAACTTTGCGAACATATTTTGGCAAAATAAATGTTTACGTAAATTAATTAATGATTTTGCATTTTAGCATTTATGTTTGTACGCATTTTCAAAGTGTTTTATTTAGTGTTTTGTATAATTTGTTAATTACCCAAGCTAATATTTTTCAGCAGTGGCATCATTGGCAAATGTTATAAAAAATGCGAGTTTTGACAGCTCTAGTGGTAAACACAATGACTGCGACAGACTGCAGCAGCACGACAGTGAACTGAAAATGGCGTTGTGCATCTTACCACATGAACATTCGTAAGAAGGCAGCAACATAACAATGGCCGGCATGTACACAAGACAACACAGCTGTCCATTTTGCATGTACACAATTTCGTTGTGGCCATACTAATTCCTTTCACTTCAATGAAATTTTAATATTTTGTTCAAATGAAATTTTTTATGCAAAAAATAAGGAAAATATTTTTGCTTTAAATTATCAATTGTTATTACAAATGATATAATAGAGCTATAATATAGCTATTTTATGCTTTTATTTGTAAAATAACGTCAAGTTTGTTAGAGCTAAGAGTTAGATTAATTTTACATTTTACATATTAGTGGCATCACCCTCTACCTCCTCTTTTGATCTTCCATTCTACTGTCAACTCTACTGTCGTCCTACTGTCGTTGGCAAATATAGGAGGATATTGAAGTTAGTGAGAACGACAACTGTCGTCCTGCAGTCGTGTAGTCGTGCAGCTGTCAAAATAACAGTGTCCATAAGAACGTGTGTATTTTAATATTTGACAGATGTAGTTTGCAGTCTGTCGCGCTCTATGTGTTCAGCGCTTCTCTCTCGAACCAAAGGCTCTCGTATCAAGTTATCTATGATAGGGATGTCGGAAATGGAATAAAGTGTCGATATATATTGTATCGGTCATTTTTGAATATATCAAAATATTTGGCATAATCTACTTTAATCATCTTACCTTACTAGATAAATACTAACCCATAGACAAAATTTTTAATAAATCAAGAACAACAATTAAAACATTAATTATTGATTAATCAAACCAATATTTATCTGATACAGACATAAAAAACACTCTTTGATTTACGTGCTCGGCTGTAAGCCGACTTCTGTTATTAGGTACTGCGAGATTCACAGAAGATGCTGGATGGATTAAACAGTTAGTATAAAAAAGGATTTAGAATTTTTTGATCATAAAAATATCGTTTTTATCCTTTTCAATACTTATAATATTATATCGATACCCGATATATCGAAACAATAAATATCGCTCAAAAATATTGTTACATTGAAAAAATTATAACGATATATCGATGTATCGATATTTTTTCGACAACCCTAATCTATGACCAAGAATCGTGTGCAGTGTATAGTCAGGGATGATGGGATGCCCAACTTATTCCAGTGTGAGAGCGCCTCAAAATAAGCGTTTTTTATAACATTTTCCATTGTTGCCACATCGAACAAAATAAGATTTTTTGGGCATTTAAATTAAAACGCCCAACGTTTATTACGATTGCAAATTATTATATATTGGACTTTTAATATATGGCGAAACCACTGAAATCCTTTTTTATGATTTTATGATATATTAAAACCACTGACTTTCGATCTTTCAACACTTAATAAGGTGAATTAAGCCTGTTAGTTGTCAATTAATGAATGTTTTTAATCATTTGTAATAGATAATGATTTCTATTATGCATCAAATTACAAAACGTTTCATGAAATATATTTAAATTTCGCATTTTCTTTGATTTTCATTGTTTTAAATTTTTAATAGCGATCTTGAACAGCGGCAACAAATTCCTCCGTTTACATATTTTTTTGGTAAGATTTCAATCTGGCCATCGCTCGTTTCCAATCGCTAAACGTCAAAACCTCCCAAATCCAGTCAACTGTCAAAGTTTAGGTGGTTTTGACGTTTAGCAATTGTTCTCTCACTTCCAGTGAGAGAGGAGTTGGGCATCCCATTATTCCTGGTATAGTCAAAATGTATACAATTTTTTGTATGTACATATATTTTTCCAAGTAACTTTAAACATACTTTTTGTGTGATTAGTTTTAATGATATTTTATTAATCCATGAACTTAACTTTAAATCTTGTTTTATTTACTGAAAAAGATGGAAGCCTGCCTGTACATACAACTAAGCTTACAGTATATTCATATGTGCATACTTTAGGCAAAATATGAGAAGTCATCATGCTTTAAACATATTTGATATTAAATATTTCTGATACTACAACAACAACCTCTACATCACGGATCACTACCAAGATATCCACATAAAAATAAAAGACATACAAAATTTATAAATTATAAAAAAATGTACAAGGGCACGAGAGCACGAGAGCACCCATTGCAGAATCTAGTGATATATGAACGGCTGATTCGGTCAATTTATTGTAAATGACTATTGTGTATGGCTATTGTGAATTAACGCACCTTCTGCATTCATTCTTAACAAAAAAACTGTAACAAATCTTTACAATATAAATAAAAATGATAAAATCTATTTAAAATTTACCTTCTACAACAATTTAACGTCAAAATATGTATTTAAGTAAAATGACAGCTAAAACAGGGTTGCAATTATTTTTTTACGTGTCATTGCACGAGAATAAACATGGTTTTTGGTCTGACATAAGTATTTCACAGCCATTACAAATAAGTTTCTGCGTGTGTTTGTTGTTGTGCCGGTACACCAAGAGGAAATATCTGCAATTCATTCACCGTGAAAGGGTTTTGCAAGAGCAAGATAATTGTTGTTTCTAATGTCTAGGTAATGACGTTATTTCAAAATTCTTATTACTATTGTTTCAAAATGAGATACGTTGTATATAAAGAAACAAATGATATAGAAATTAACAAATAATTTATTCAAGATTCGATTTTATAGCTAATAACGCATTTGTTAAAACATGGATAGCTTTTAATTGCTTTATCACGCTCATATCGTTCATTATACATGTTAACATTATGTCAAACGCTCTCACAGTCTCGCAAGATTCTTTGAAGCAGCTGTCCACGTCGCTTGGCCCTTTTCTGGATCGGAGTTGAAGCCGACAACTCCGAAGGAGATGATAAAATACTTTGTACATTGTCTGAATTTATCGGCTCTGACAGCGACGACTCCGTCTAAAATATTTGTAGTGCAGCGATTTCTGCAAAAATTAAAATAATTATTAAACATGTATAAAATGATAAAACTAACAAGATGAACTTACGGTCTGGGCTGTATGCTGCACTCCCTGATAGTGCCCTCATTTGTCCAACTTCTCTGCTGTATCTTTATCGCAGAGTCAGCCACCTTTTTGCACATTGGTCACACAATATAAAGGCAAAGCTTCAAATTAAGCTATAAAATTTTGAACCCTTGATCACGGTACGGAGGCATCCGTGGTTAATTGCTTGGTAAATTGGCTAATCAAATAAATAATAATAACAATAATTACTCACTTGTAGCACCTAGCTCCTCTGCCGCGCTTGCTCAGGCAGCCTTCTTTTTACTGAGCAGCCGGTAGCCTATGCAGGCCTTGTTGTAGAGCACTTCCCGAATCCGTACTTCCTCCCCTAATCTTTCGTCGTTCATTGTAGAAGCTTTCGCATTTTTTCGCATTTTCTTTAACTTTCACTGTTCTACATTTTTTATTAGCGATCTTGAAGGGCGGCTACAAATTCATCATAGCCCATTTTTTGAGCTCTTGAACTGTTTACATTTTTATAAAGATGAACAAATTTATGTGGAAAATGAAAAAAGTAAAAATATGTATTTCTTGAAAAAAAAGACTTTATACTTTAAGACTTAAACAATTGTAGCATAATTTTTTATAATAATTAATACTAGTATAATAAATTGTATGTGAGCAATGATGTTTTGATTTTATTAAATTTAAGGCTTCGCTCACTCGCGAATCCATTTGGTTTAACTTTTCTGCAAATTGAAAATATTGAACTAAATGTTAATTTTTTAGATAAATATAGTAAATGATTTTGAAAATGCAGTTATTGTTTCGTACTTTATTTCTATAATTTAACACAACCGTCTTAATACTCGTGCTACTCAATTTAAATTTAATAATATTATTTTACAATATTATTGTTTAAGAAATCAGAATCTTTTCAGAACAAGAAGAATCGAATAATTGGAGGAAGAAGCTTTAAATATATTTGATATATTTCATGCAGCCACAAATATTTCCTTAATAAACCTTTTAACTTGCAGTTATTGGACAATTGCGAAACTATATATATAGAAGCCTTCAAACAAATCAACTCAAATCTGCCACCAAAAGTAACAGATTCACAAGCTACTTCAATGAGAAAAGGCTTAAGAATGCAGTTAATAGCGTTATTAAAAGATCGTAGATTCTACGAATACCATGCAACAATTCGACATATCCTGGTAGATTTGGGTAAGGCTCAGTGTGAAATACATGGCACTATACCAAAGGTGGACAAGCAAGAACAAATGGGTCGCATATAAGCGCAGCTCAATAAGAAAATGCGATTGGACTCCATGTTATTTGAAAATGTATGTTACAACATTTAGTGTACACATGGCACAAGGGAGTAGGGAAAGTGCCCATTCACTATAGTAAAAGAACCATTCACTGTCCTTAACCTACCCCCCCAAGTGTACGTTCACAATAAAAACATCATGGCGACCTTTGGTGAATAAGGGTGGCGAAAGTTTAAAACGGTTTGCGTAAATCAAAAATCCTTTAATATTAAATTATAAATTTACAGTACATACACCGTCGAACTGTCATCGTAACCGGTTGCTTTTCGCTCTGTGCTTATTGAGTTTGTTAAAACGGTATAACGGTTTGTTCTGCGTTTATATTACGCTCGTGCTTTGTTTGTGAATTAATTTTTTATCGTTTTATATCTTTTCAATCACTTAATTTCTTAATTTGTTAAACTAAAATTCGCGTTTACTATGGCCCCTGGGGCCACCAAATTAGGGGATAATAGGTTTTCCCTATTATCTCCAATAATGAAAAAGAAAAGAAAAAAACCAAATCCGTCCCGTTAGACCAATTTCCAGAATTACCAGTCTCAAACACGGATGATCCAAAATTTTTGGTCATGTCATCGCTGGACGACAACAAGCCACTTAATTCGTCATCATGCTTCGCTACGTATAAAGGTATTCAAGCAATCAGTAAGGAAGTAAGTAAAGTTACTGAGCTACGTGATGGTAGCCTACTGCTCTTTGTAAATAACAACAAAACAGCTAGCAAATTTCTTTCTGCAAAAATTTTACCTGGCGGAGGTCATATCAATGTCAAGCTTCATAATACTTTGAATACGGTTAAAGGCACCATATACGCCCCATTCCTGAATAACTTATCAGAAGAAGATATTGTTGATGGTCTTAAGGAGCAGGGTGTTTCTGCTGTACATAAGTTTTCACGAATTGCTGACGGCTCCCGTAATCCTACGGGTGTAGTTTTATTAACTTTTGATAAATACAAACTTCCTGAAAGAATTGATGTTGCCTGGAGGAACCTCACTGTCCGTCCGTATTACCCTAATCCTATGCGTTGTAAGCAATGTCAATTAATTGGCCACACAGCAAAATACTGCCGTAATTCACCTTCTTGTGTCTCATGCAACCTCCCTTCCGATCATACCCCACCTACTGAATGTAAGAGAATAATGTGTGCAAATTGCTCGGGTGACCACCCGGCATCATCTAATACTTGCCCTAAATATCAACAATCCAAAGAAATATTAAAAATTAAAACTATTTATAAATGTAGTATGCGTGAAGCTGTTACCAAGTATAAAATTCAATTTTCTCATACAACTTCTAATGCAAACTCTTTTGCCTCTATAGCTAAAATTTCTAACAATACTAATCAAATCAATAATGAAACAACACCTAATAACAAATCCAACAATCCTACCAAAACTAATCTAACAACAACTACAGACATCAATTCATCTAAACAATCCCTTCCAACCCATCCTACCTCCTCTTCTGCCACTTCTCCTTCCCCTCTCTTTTCCCCTTTATCCATCTCTGACTCTCCTCTCAATATCCTTTCCTCCTGTCCTATCACACCCTCCCCCACCCTCTCCTGCTCGCAAGATCCTCTTGCATTACCCAATTTTCCTTCTTACAATGAAGACATTTAGTTTAAATAATATATTCGTAGCTTAACTTTTTTCTTTTATAAGTTTACATATGATATGATTACACTTCTTCAATGGAACATTAACGGTTATGTTAATAATTATATTAACTTAGAGTTACTTATGGGATCGTACAATCCATCTATTATCCTGTTGAATGAAACTCACCTATCTTATAATGCCTCAGCTTTTACCCCTAGGGCTTATGTGGGATATTTTATTAATCTCCCACATAACACCACCAACAAGCAGGGAGTTGCCATCCTAGTTAAAAGAAATCTACCTCACGTATTACTTCCCATACCCCTTTCAATTTTTTCGTCTGTAGCTATTGAGATCCTCGCCCCCTATAAAATTTCAATCATCTGTGCTTATTCCCCTCCTGATCAATCATTTTCTACTACTGAATTTTTAAATCTTATTCCTTCCGGTTCAAATCCTTTTATCTTGTGTGGTGACTTCAATGCTTGGAGTCCCCTTTGGGGCTCTGCTTTGGCTAACTCCAAGGGACGTAGCATTGAAGATGCCTTACTAAGATCCAACTGCATTGTTTTAAATGATGGTTCCCCCACCCATTTTTCCACTCACTCTACCTTCACTAATATTGATCTTTCCATATGTTCTGCCTCCCTCTCCTCAAAAATATCCTGGTGTTGTATTGATGATCTCCATGGCAGTGATCATTTTCCCATCCTTTCCAAAATATCTACTTCTCGCCCTCATTCATTTTTTAAGCCCAGGATTCGGTTTAAAACTGATTCGGCTGATTGGGATAGGTTTGAAGAAGCCTGTTTTTCGCATTCACGTTATTTCCCCTTTTCTTCCAATATAAATCAAGAGGCTTCTAGAATCCAAAAAATTATACGTTCTGCTTCTAACTATTCTTTTCCCCTTTCTTCTTCTAAACCAGTCAAGCTTGCTCCTCTTTGGTGGAATGATGAGCTTTCTGCACTAAGAAATCTGAAACAGATCGCATGGCATCAATTTAAACGTTTACGTTCTAGTGCAAACTTAATAGCTTACAAAAAATCCAATGCACTTTTTCGCCATAAAGCTAAGGCTGCTAAGGTTCATTGTTTCCAAGAATTTACGAATAATATCACTTCTTCTTCGGATTCTAGAAAAATCTGGACTGATATGAAAAGACTGGCTGGTTTATCACCTTCTTCTCCTATCACTTATTTAAATGCTCCTCGGGGCACTCTACTATATCCCAAAGATATAGCCTTAGAGTTTGCCACCCACTTTTCCAATATTTCTTTGGACTCCAATTTCTCTTCTGATTTTTCCTCTAGTAAACTTTCTTCTCTTTGCTCTCCTTACCTTCCTCCTTCCACCTTATCTCAATCAGCTGAATATTTAGATGCCGATATATCTGAACTTGATTTTAATTTAGCCCTCTCGTCAGTCAAGGGCAAAACTCCTGGCATTGATAAAATCTCTTACCTTATCATCAAGCACCTTCCTCCATTCCTTATATCCCGTCTAGTCAAACTTTACAATAGTATTTTTCTCAGTGGCAACTACCCTGTCCTCTGGAAGACTAGCGCGATTATTCCTATTTTAAAACCTGGTAAACCTCCTGGTGTGGTCAGCAGTTATCGTCCCATTTCCTTTCTTCCTTGCCTTGGTAAATTGATTGAAAAGATTATTGCTACTAGACTCGCCTGGTATGCTCAATCTAATAATCTCATTTCGCACAACCAAGTTGCGTTCAAGAGGGGGCAGGGTACGTTGGATGCTCTCCTGCACCTTGATCATTTTATCTCTGATACTCTGTCCCACAAAAATCATGTTTCTATTCTTTCTTTAGATTTCCTAAAAGCATTTGACAGGATTGGGATTCATGTAGTGTTAAGACAGCTTAGTAGGTGGAGAGTGGGTTCTCGTATTTTTAACTTTGTCAAATCTTTCCTATCCAACCGTAAATTAAGTGTTATCATATCCAATGTTTCATCCTCTGTTCTACCATTAGATAATGGTACCCCACAAGGGTCACCGCTCTCGGTGATCCTATTTACTATTGCATTTGATGAAATCAGTACCATTCTATCAGATTTTGTTACTATCCGGCATCAGATTTATGCTGATGATTTAATTTTATTCTCAAAAACTTCAAATTTGACTTCAGTAACAATTACTTTCTCTGAAATTTTATTGCGTCTTTCTCGTTGGTCCTCTACTTCAGGCACATCAATATCTTTTCCTAAATCGAAACTTTTTCATATTTGTAAAAAACATCAATGTACTATCCCAACGCTCACATTTGATAATACAAACATTTTGTGTACAGATAGTATTAAGTTCCTTGGTATTGTATTAGACTCTAAGTATACATTTAAGAAACATTGTCAGTATATAAGAAAAAGACTTTTTGTTAATTTAAATATTATTAAATACCTCTCATGTAAGCGCTCACTCATCGGCTCGGCTTTACTGGTCAACGTCACTAAAGCCCTCATCTCATCTGTAATTAATTATGGCTTGGAAATTTATGGACATCATTCTAAGAATCATCTAAAGATGCTTGCTGCGCCCTATCATTCTTCAGTTCGTTGTTCTCTTCGAGTGTTTCCAACATCGCCAATTAAAAACATACTGACGGAAGCTGGCCTACCTTCTCTAAAAGATGCAGTGGAAGATAGCTTAAATAAGCTTTATTCAAAACTCATACTCAGCACGAACTTTACTATAAAAAAGGACTTTCAATCATCACTTTGCAGAAAGAGGTCTCCTAAAATACCGTCTTCTATTTTTAAAAGTGCTTTGTTTGCTAAAACCAATGAGTTGCCGCTTAAAATATTGCTGCCTTGCAGTAAATATATTCCACCGTGGAAAGTAAATGAATCTTCTTTCATTAGTGATCTTACTTTTCTTCGCAAATCCATCACTCCAAGCACTGTGTATAAATCTCGATTTTTGGAATTATCTGCGCACTTCAAATCTTTTGGTTGGCAGTTTATATATACTGATGGCTCCAAATCGTCGCATACATCTTTTGCTGTAGTTGATGATAACCAACAAAGAATATCGTATGGTTTATTATTTCCATTTTGTTCAATTTTTACCGCTGAAGCTACGGGTATTCTCAAAGCTGTCCAGTATGCCCAACAAAACCTTGGTAAATTCATCATCTGTACAGATAGTCTATCGTGTTTTCAAGCTTTAAAAACCCGTAGTAACTACAATGACGTCATTATTGGCATTAGATCGCTGTTGTTTTCGTTAGCACATAGACTAAAAATAATGTGGATACCCGGTCACTCTGGAATCATTGGAAATACTTTTGCGGACTCGGTGGCTAAGGAGGTGTGCATCACTCCAACAACTACATCTGCCTTGTTTGTTAAGAGTGATATAAAACGGCTTATTATTCAACAAAGATCCACTAAATTGGCGCTTGATTGGATGAATTACAGACACCACTACTCTAGAATAAATTCAAATCGTATCAAACCATCCTTTCCGTCATCGCTTTCATCTAATTATATCATTCCATATATCAGACTTCGCATTGGCCACTCCATTATCACACACGCTCACATACTAAATGGCACTCAGATCAACCAATGCCCATTTTGTGATTCAGATTTAAATCTATTGCATCTTCTGCAACATTGTCCAGCACTTCAAACTCATAGACTGTCAAACTTCAATAATACTGATCCAATAATTTTATTGATGGATCCCTCAAGCAACAACATTTCGAAAATCTACAACTTTTTGAAAGACAGCGACCTTCTTCGACGCATACATATACATAACCAGTCGGCCGATAGCCCATGTTGCTAGTGCTGCGTATTTTCTTAAGTTTGTATAATAATTGTATTATTATGTAAGCTTTTATAAAAAAAAAAAAAAAAAATAAATTTACAGTAGGTACTATATTTATACATTTATAAATACTATTTTCAATTTTGCTTATAGAATGAAGTTTAATGCTGTTATCAAAAGATTTAATTATATCTTCTTGATATAAATAAATATGCTATATATTTTTAAGCGTTTTAGTTAACTTATTCATGGACAAGCTGGAAATTATTTTTGATAATGAGTGAACCAAAAGAGATAATGTGGAAAAATTTGGTATTACATATCATAATAGTTCGTCTGAACAGCAAAACACAATTTTTTATTGTAAGATAAATCATAAGATAATTATAATAGCCATGTTTCCTAGATTTTAAGTATACATTTGTGTAATCACAAACTACATACACGTTTTATATATCAGAATTTAGCTATACGCCGGCGATCAGGAATCCTACTCGTTCCCAAATGGAGTGTTTGACCATCCTAACAGATTTACCGTATTATTTTTTAGTTCTAAGCTAAGTTTTTAAATAAAAATGATTCTTAAAGAAATTATTTTTTGAATTTGCAATATCTATACAGTAGTAAAAAGTAGTTTAAATAAGCTAACGCAACACTATTTTGCCATGCTCAATAGCAATACTGAATTTAGCTGCGTGTATGAATCTTGTCGGTATTTTGATGGGTCGATATCCTTGTACCATGGTACATGGCGCAGCATGATATGGTCGCAATTCCCATGGTACTTGCTCTTCCATGGAGTTCAATTGTACACCCAAACGACATCTGTAATACATTCGCAAGCGATACGTTCCATATGTTGGTCACCAATAGGTTGTCCAGGACAGATAAGCTCAGTGAACTTGGCACCATTTTTCATCTTTGCGCATAACACGTTGGAACGAGTTAATTAATCCGCTCAACTGGTAACGTTGGTAGCCTTTAAAGCAGGCAAATAATCATTCTACGTTCTACACTAGCTACTTTGCTGATTCTATAAAAAAAAATTTAAAAATACATGGCAAATATTTTGAAATAAAGTTTAATTTTAGCTTGCCTAGCAATGCGACGTGTACCTTCCACGAGCCTGTCATTGAATTTAAAATTTTGTCTCCAATTCCCGACCAACTAAGTTGATAACTATATTTGAGTACTTCACAGCATCGCGTATCGCTTTTTCATCTCTTAAATCATAAAATAGGAACAGCACCTGACCCATTACGCAGCAATATTAACGAGGCCATGTTTAGTTATTTGTACTTTTATTGGAATAAAATCCCAGTGGATCTGTTATTTTTGCTCCCAAGCGAAATTTGCAAACACTTCCAGATTTAAATAACTAAATAAACCATCGTAAAGGCATGGTACCATGAAAGAAACTCAAACAAATTGTCTCACAAAAACCTTCGTTACGATGAAGAAAACATAAATATGGCTGTGAATGAGCATATTCTGGACCCCACTATTCGGCATGGTTGCTTATTTGTTCGTAACATTTTTCTGTGGTGAGCATTTATTAACTTACCACAGTTAAAAAGAGGCATAAATTAAAAACTTAATTTTTCATGTAATTGCTCATATTGTTCTCATCTTTAAGAATATATGTTAAAATAAAACGATTTTCTTTTGAAAATATATTAAAGTTTTATATATAATCAATATTTTTGGAACAACTTTTCCACAAATTTAAAAAAAATAACACAATGCAATCATTTTCCGGTTAAAAGTCGGCCATCTTGGATTCCAATAGAAACTCAACCCCGGAGTCCCCTTGACGTTTCTACAGTGGCACCACTCAGCTGTGCCTTGGTTTACATAACATCAGCTGCTACTTTCTCTACTCCTTCTCTACCGTGGTGTACATAACGGGGAATCTCGACACACAAAAATTTGTTTTATACTAACTGTATTGCTGTACCTATTGCCTGTGGAGAGTACATATTGCTTATGGAATACAATATATGGTATACTTATTTGTGTGCCATATACTACTGTAATCAAATTGAAAGGTGAATTTTGTCCATTTTCAAATTTCATCTCCTTCAAAGTAATCCCCTCCCGCTGCAATACACTTATGCTAACGAATTTTTCAGTCATCATAGCACTTGAAAAAATCTTCCGCCGGGACTTCAAACATAGTAAAAATCGAAGAATTCACTTTTAAAACCTCACAAAACGACGCGTATCTCAAATACTAACAAATATTTTGACGTGAAATGTATCATAGATGTCACTAACAGTACTACCAACTTACAGAAAAAAATTACTGATGCGAAGTATAAATTATTTCACCTTTCAATTTGAATACGGGGCATCTTGACAGGATAAAATCTACGTCTTACTAACTGTCAAATCTATTGCTATTGCTATTGCCAAATCTGTATGTGGGCATTTGTTATCATAACATAATCATTTGCGCAAAGGCGTAGGGTAGGTAAATTTGAACTGATGTAGCGCATGCTTTGAGCTATTGAAAAATTTATTTTATCACATTGCGAAATGCCGTCGGGTAGGTAGCTGATGTAGCGCACGTTTTGAGCTCTTGAACTTCTTAAATCTTTTATGTGGAAAACAAAAAAAGGATAAAGATCCTTTTGTTTACAAATGTATTTATGGGAAAAATAAAATAATAACAAAGTATAAAGATCCTTTTTTTACAAATGTATTTCTGGGAAAAATAAGATGATAAGAAAAGGAAAAAGACCCTTATTTTACAAATGTATTTCTGGAAAAAATAAGAATTCATATCCTTGGACTACTATATAATAATTGTGGCATAAATTTTATATACCAATTAAAATAATAAATTTAAAATGAGCATAGTTATTTTGATACGATTTCGCTTATTCCCAACCCAATTTGCATAATTTCTCTCTAAATTAACAATATTAAACTAAATATTAATTTTTTGGAAAAAATGTTATTTTGAAAATGTACTTTATTTTTATAATATATCACAACCGTGTTAATACTCGTTCTTCTAATTTTCATTTTACCGAAATGAAAATGCCGTCGGCATATGTGCAAATGGGATATGTTGCCTCTTCGAAATTTTCATAGAAATGAAAACTGCGCTGTCAAACTGCGGAAGTGACAGCTTATAGCTTACGATATATGGCATACTAATAAGTTTGCCACACATTGTAAGCTATAAGCAATGTGGAGTCTCCACAGACAACAGGCACGGCAATACAGTAAGTAAGACATAGATTTTATCCTGTCGAGATGCCCCGTTACAGTAGTATTGAAAGCAATGAGCTGTCAGTTCAGCAGTTTGACAGATCAGTTTTCATTTCTAACAAAATTACAAGTCCATTCTCAAATAAATTAATAAATTTTTCCAAAATTATAGGGGTATTCTCTTGCTCTTGCAAGATTGCAGATTGCAAAAATCCTATACCGAAATATACAAGGGCACGAGAGCACCCATTGCAGAATCTGGTGATCAATTTATTGTAAATGACTATTGTGCATGGCTATTGTGAATTGGCGCATATTCTGCATTCATTCTTAACAAAAAAAAACTACAACAAATCTTTATAATTTAAATAGAAATTATAAAATCTATTTAAAATTTAACTTCCTCAACAATTTAACATCAAAATATGTATTTAAGTAAAATGACAGCTAAAACTGGGTTTCAATTATATTTTTGCGTGACATTGCACGCAAATATATGTACAGGTTTTGGTCTGACATATTTCACAGCCATTGCAAATAATTCTCTGCGTGTGTTTGTCGTTGTGCCGGTGCACCAAGAGAAAATATATGCAATTCTTGCACCGTGCAAGGGTTTCGTAAGAGCAAGAGAATACCCTTATTAATATTGTTAATTTGCAGAAAAATTATACAAAATGGATTGGCAATTGAGCTAAGTCTTAAATTTAATATACTTATACAAGCATAAATCAAAAGATTATTGCAAAACATGTTTTTTATTATTTTTAAATTTTGTATGTCTTTTATTTTTATGTGGATATCTTGGTAGTGATCCGTGATGTAAAGATTGTTGTTGTAGTATCATATTTAATATCAAATATTTTTAAAGAATGATGACTTATCATATTTTGCCTAAAGTATGCACAAATGGATATACTGTAAGCTTAGTTGTATGTATGGGCTGGTTTCCATCTTTTTCAGTAAATAAAACAAGATTTATAGTTAGGTTCATGGATTAATAAAATATCATTAAAACTAATCTTACAAAAAGTATGGTTAAGGTTACCTGGAAAAATATATGTATGTAGGAGACTCATTTGAATTCATCTCCTTTATTTTAATTCACTTCACTTTATTTCACTTTACTTCACTTTTCTTCTAGAAGTTTATTTTTATTTTAAAGAAGCACAGTGAGTTCCGATCGTCTCAATGCCGCTTTCTCAACTGCACTCTACTTGAGCGAGCCCCGCGCTCAATGACCACGCATTCCTTTCATACTTAAAACGCATAACGGTTCCATAACAGTTGTGTTCTTTCTTAGTTCGCGAAATACGATCGGACCTCACTCAGTAACAGTATCTCTATCCTGTTACATAGCGCATTTGCAAGACAAAGTACCGCAATATATGCCGCCTGACGCTCTGGCACATACACTTACTTACAAAATATTGCCACTCCGGCATACGCATATACACTGACCTACAAAATAATTGTACTAGCGCTCCGACATGTACATAAAAAAATTGTACACATTTTGAATACGTAAAATACACATACATATGTACATGACTATACACTGCACACGATTCTTGGTCATAGATTAGGGTTGTCGAAAAAATATCGATATATCGATATAATTTTTTCAATGTAACAATATTTTTGAGTGACATTTATTGTTTCGATATATCGGGTATCGATATAATATTATAAGTATTGAAAAGGATAAAAATGATATTTTTATGATCAAAAAATTCTAAATCCTTTTTTATACTAACTGTTTAATCCATCCAGCATCTGCTGTGAATCTCGCAGTACCCAATAACAGAAGTCGGCTTACAGCCGAGCACGTAAATCAAAGAGTGTTTCTTATGTCTGTATCAGATAAATATTGGTTTGATTAATAAATAATTAATGTTTTAATTGTTGTTCTTGATTTATTAAAAATTATGTCTTTTGGTTAGTATTTATCTAGTAAGGTAAGATGATTAAAGTAGATTATGCCAAATATTTTTTTTCATATCACACCGATATATCGATAATTTTAAATAAAAATATCAATGTCCATATTGATATATTCAAAAATGACCGATACAAAATATATATCGATACTTTATTCCATTTCCGACATCCCTATCATAGATAACTTGATACGAGACTCTTTGGTTCGTGAGAGAGCTGTCAAAACTCGCATTTTTTATAACATTTGCCAATGATGCCACTGCTTAAAAATATTAGCTTGGGTAATTAATAAATTATACAAAACACTTTGAAATTGCGTACATTCATAAATGCTAAAATGCAAAATCATTAATTACTTTACGTAAACATTTATTTTGCCAAAATATGTTCGCAAAGTTCAATGACATTTCATTTCATACTAATTTTGTTAAGTAAATATAGCGCTGCTCTTCTGGCATCCCGCCTTTTTCACTTACTGCTGGTTGACCGTACCCTGATTGTGTTTTGTTGCCAGCTCAGAAGACAGATCAGGGTGCCCTGCCAGCTGACAAGCGAGAGAGCAAGAAAAGAGATTCAGATCAAGTTAACTATGACTTGGCTTACTAAACATTCTGCCAAGAAGTCGAGTTGTACTTATTGAATGTAATGGACAGGAATAAAGGGATGTTCAACTTATTCCAGTGTGAGCGTTTTTTATAACATTTTCCATTATGGCCAGATTGAACAAAATAACAATTTTTGGGCATTTATCAAACCAATACCCAACATTTAGTACGAATAAAAATTACTAAATAGTGGTTATTTATTATATGGAGAAACTATTTACATCTTTTTAAAGAATATTAGAACAACTGACTTTTGACCTTTCAATACACAATAAAAGGATTTAAGATTGTGAGCTCTCAATCATTAAATGACTGCAAGCGACATCTGTCAAATATTAAAATACACACGTTTGTAAGGACACAGTTATTTATACAGCTGCCCGACTACACGACTGCAGGCCGTCAGTTGTCGCTCTTGCTAACTTGAAAATATGTTTATATTTGCCGACGATAGTAGAGAGGAGTGATGCCACTAATATATAAAATGTAAAATTATTCAAAGCTCTAACAAACCTGACGTTATTTTGCAAATAAAAGCATAAAATAGCTCTGTTATATCATTTGTAATAACAATTGATAATTTAAAACAAAAATATTTACCTAGTTTGTTATTCTTTGCACAACAAATTTCACTTTGAACAAAATATTAAAATTTCATTGAAGTGAAAGGTATTGGTATGGCAACAACGAAACTGTGTACATACAAAATTAACAGCTGTGTTGTTTTGTGTAAATACCGGCCATTGTTATGTCGCTGTGTTCTTACAAATGTTCGTGTAGTACGATTCACAACGCCATTTACAGTTCACTAACGCGTTACCATGTCGTGTCACTCTCTATGTGTTCGGAGCATTACTCTACGTACTCGTGATAACCGATAACTGAAAACTGCTTCGTGGCAGCTGTGCACCGGGATAAGGCCGCATTAAGTTTTCCTTAAAAGGGAACGCTGCGTGGGCTACAAAAAATGTGCAAAATCTGTTGTGGATTTATTCCATAATGAAATTTTTTGTGGTAGTGGCAATCTGTTTTCCAAAAGTGTTTGACCAATGCTGGATTGCTGAAAAACACCTTGAAATAGAATTAAAATAAGTAAATAATAAAATAACCAAAGTGTTTCACATGTTTAGAGTACGATATTCCGCACTGTTGTTTCCCTTAATTTATGCATAACGTTTTACTTACAGCAGGGATGGGCACTTTTTTAGCCCGCAAAGTTAGCAAAGTGCGCAAGAGGGCTAGATGAGGGGAATATCAGTTTACGGAGGGAAGGGCATAAAATGTTGCGAAAAAAATCAATTACATACCTCCGTAACTTAATGTTCATCGCAGAATGCAGGGATAAAGAGATCTCCAACTCTCCTGTCACTGGAAATAAGAGAACCGCTCAGCTACAGAACTTTGACAGTTAGCTGAAACGTTTTGTAATTTGATGCATAATAGAATTAATTTTCAATTACAAATGATTTAAAACCTTTATAAATTGAGAATTAACAGACTTATTTCACCTTATTAAGTATTGAAAGATCAAAAGTCAGTTGTTTTAATCTAATATATAAAATTCTCGTGTCCCGGTGTACGTTATTGAACTCCTCTGAAACCGCTCGACCGATTTTCGTGAATCTTAGCGTGCATATCGGCTAGGGTGGAGAATCGGACAACATCTATTTTTCATCCTCCTAAATGTTAAGGGAAATTGGAAATTGGAAAATTCCCAAAAAGTAACATTTTTACATAAAATTTTTTTTTCAATTTTTGTTTGTTTTGTTTTTCAAAATTTTTGTTTGTCAAATATTCGAATTATTCAATTTCGGTCGCATGCTTTTTTTATTCCGGCTGTTCAAAAGAAAATTTATTGAAAATTATTCAGTGAAAACGTTATGTTTCACATAAAGTTATCAATTACAGATTGAAATTTCTTACGAAACCACGAAGAGGTCGCGCTAATATCGGTCGGCGTTCCTTTTGCCATCAACGTATGGCAGCCCAAGACAAATGAACGACTACTCCCTCCCAGGATGCAATGACATACATGTGGAATTATGGAACGCGGTCAATCAGCAAGCGATCGTTACGATGCCACAGCACGACTTTTCAAACAACAGCAGAGATATTTGATGTACTTTATCTTGAAGCAACATATGGTACATACATATATATGGTGCTGTTAGATGCTGGATGTATTCTTTGAGTAGCAAAAAAAAGTTAGCCGCACGCACACATTCTTCTTTGGATGGTGGTTACACCAGATCAAACTGATGAACTCATTTCTGCGGAAATTCCTGATGCAGAGAAAGATACAGTATTATACCAAATGTTGAAAACCAATATGGTTCATGGACCTTGCGGACACCACAATCCCACTTCGGGTTGTATGTCTGACAATAAATGCACGAAACACTATCCAAGTGCTTTTCTTTCGGAAACTCAAACTTGAAATGATTGATATCCACTGTATAGACGTCGCTCACCAGACGACAATGGCAGAACATTCAGCATTCAATTTAAAAGAATGAATATTGAAGTTGACAACGCATGGATCGTATCATATCTGCCATTATTGTGTAATTCACATTCAAAACTCATATCAATGTTGAGTATTGCAGTTTGGTGTAATCGATAAAATACGTTTGTAATTACGTCACCAAAGGAAGCAACATGGCGGTTATTGGTCTTGAACGATACGGTCGATACGTGAACTGCAATAAAGCGCTTTGTGGGATATTTACTTTTGCAATTCATGAACGTTTTCCGACTGTTGTGCGTCTCGCAGTTAATTTGGGGAGTGTATTTCAACCCAGAGAATACAGCACAGCCAATGGAAACACCGCCAGCAACAAAATTAACATTAACGAGTTTTTTCTCAACTTTCGTCAGTAATCCGTTTTCGAGAAAATTGCTCCATTCGGAAATACACCTGGAATGCATCGTCAAAGAAATAGTTGCGCAGAAAGCAATTCCAACCAGTAGATTAACATCCAGGTGTATTATCAACTAATGCATTAGGACAAATTTACACAATCCAGCCGATAAACGACGATTGTTTCTACCTTCGGTTGCTATTAATTAATGAACGCGGTTCAACTTTATTTGAGTCATTGCGTACTGTGAATGGTACGGTGTGTGCAAATTTTGGAGAAGTAAGCCAGCAATTACAATTGCCGGAACATGTTGATCACTGGAATGAAAATGAAGTACGCACACTTTTCGCTATAAACATTTAGACAAATCAGCCTTCAAATCCGCGTCTAAAAATTGGAAATGGATCAATTCCGGTGGTTCGATATCAATTCCATCTGTCGTTAATCAATTCACGAAAGATGAACTCATCACGAATGTTCGGAAATTAGCCAAATTATTGTAACTACTATTCCTTAAGTGCACGCGCAATGTTAGGTGCCAAAATACCGATGTTGTTGACTTAAACTGGAAGATTCAAAGTCAAATTTCGGGAGACTTGCGCTCATACAAATCGATCGATCGTCTTGATAATGAAGACGACGCTGTGAATTATCCAGTGGAATTTCTAAACTCTTTGGAGAGGCTTGGTATGCCACCGCATCATTTGCGTCTCAAAGTAGGATCTGTCGTTATTATGTTCCGCAATCTGCGCTATCAAATACAAGGGGGCAGAATGTTTGATTCTACGAATTCCTTTGAGTTCTAACGATTTGCCATTTCAGTTCCAACGCATTCCATTTCCAGTGAAAATTGCATTTGAGATGAGAATCAATAGGACACAAGGATAGTCGCTAGAAGTGTGTGGCATAAATTTGGAAATGCTATGTTTTTCACAAGGCCGGACATACGTGGCGTGCTCACGAGTTGGAAAACCATCTTCTCTGTAACATTTACGCACCGAAGCAGAAACAAAAAAATATTGTTTATCAAGCTTCGTTACATGGAAAAAATTTGGAAAAATAGAAAATAAATGATTTTCAACACAACATAAATTCAACTTTCTTTTTATTTAAATTATAAAAAACGATTTAAGTAGTTTCTTCGTATATTAAAAGTCCAATATATAATAATTTGCAATCGTAATAAATGTTGGGTGTTTTAATTTAAAATGCCCAAAAATTCCTGTTTTGTTCGATCTGGCCATAATGGAAAATGTTATAAAAAAAACGCTTATTTTGAGGCGTTCTCACACTGGAATAAGTTGGGCATTCCATTATCCCTGGCAGAATGGTTGCGGCAATACTGAAGCGCTAAACACATAGAGAGCGACAGACTGCAAATTACATCTGTCAAATATTAAAATACACATGTTCTTATGGGCAGTGTTATTTTGACAGCTGCACGACTACACGACTGCAGGCCGACAGTTGTCGTTCTCGCTAACTTCAATATCCTCCTATTTTTGCCAACGACAGTAGGACGACAGTAGAGTTGACAGTAGAATGGAAGATCGAAAGAGGAGGTAGAGGGTGATGCCACTAATATGTAAAATGTAAAATTAATCACAGCTCTAACAAACTTGACGTTATTTTACAAATAAAAGCATAAAATAGCTATATTATAGCTATATTATATCATTTGTAATAACAATTGATAATTTAAAGCAAAAATATTTACCTATTTACTTATTTTTTGCATAAAAAATTTCACTTTGAACAAAATATTAAAATTTCATTGAAGTGAAAGGAATTAGTATGGCCACAACGAAATTGTGTACATACAAAATGGACAACTACGTTGTTTTGTGTACATGGCCGGCATGTTATGTTGTTATGTTGACTATAAGACTATAGCGCAAAACCAAATATGCCCTGCGAGAAATATTTTATGATTCTAAATGGCTTTGGTGCCATGCAATGCCTTTTATGTTCCAAGTCTTTTAAAGATAATAGGGAATATATCTATTAAAAGACGTTTTGTTAATTTTCAATATACTCTTAATTAATTATAAAATTTGCTTAATTTTAATTCCAATTTCTCACTGGGCTACTTTTTTTTCGTGCTCAACAACACAGTGACAAATCCTCTCATGCCGACCACTGTTGTACACAAATTAAAGAGCGGAAGTTTACTTCATATCGGAATTGTACAGTTGGGTGACCAAAAAGAGGTAAACATAATTTGCAGATTTTAGAGTTTCGCATTAATATTTGTTTATATTTATCTTTGCATGGTGGGAAATTCTAATCACTGGTAGGAAAAAATTATATCAGTTATGGTAGGTAGGTAGGAGTGCAGCCCTATCGGGCTCAATTAGCACTTGATGTGCCATTTTGATACACTATTCGTAGAACCTCCTGTAACTGCTATTACGTTTCACCTTCTCTCTCAAACCATTTTGAGGTTTCGATGAAACTACTTATGTCCGATATGCTTTTGGTGGAAATCCATTCAAGGTTTGGTGCTTGGTGGATTCCGAGTGTTTTGTGTCGGATCTGTGCTAAAGCTGGGCATTCGCAGAGAAAGTGGAAGATTGTTTCCTTGTTCCCTGCTACTCCGCAGCCACGGCAGATGTCGATGTAGGGCAATCCCATTTTGGACGCATGTTCCCCAAATGGCCAGTGCCCTGTTGTGGTAGCTGTTATTCTGTAAATACTTTCTCTTGACCTATTTAATAAGTCATTGGTTCTTTTCCTGTCATATGTTGGCCACAATTTAGCTGGAGCTTGTCTTTTATTGAGCTTAGTGCTCTCTTGCAGTTGTGAACTGTACTGGAATTTATCATGGGTGAAGACAATGCCAGGAGGGCCGCCTGGCTGTCCGTAAATATAGTTGCTTTATGTATATTCCCGTGGTTTTCTAATAGAACTTCGTAGGCTTTTTCTATGCCTAGTACTTCTGCTTGGAAGATGCTAGCCGAGTTCGGCAGACGTATAGAGAGAGATATGCCTAGATCAGAGGAGAATACCCCCGTGCCTACTCCACAGTCCATTTTGGACCCGTCGGTATAGATTGAGGTGGTATCTTCCTCTACCATTGAACCTCTTCTCCATTCTCGTCTAGATGGTATCCTCACCTGGAAGTGTCTATTGAAATCCAGCTTTGGGGGAATGTAGTCTGATTTATTAATAGTGAACTTCTTTAGAATTACACTATGTCCGTAGTTCTGCTGATTCCAACCTCCCAATTCTTTTATTCTTAGCTGCTGTTTTGTGAATAAAAATGTTCATTGGTAGTTAATGCAGGATCACATTGAGCGCATCGGTCGGACATGACCTGATTGCACCCGTAACACCCGCACATGCTGCTCTTTGTATTCCATTTAATTTTCTAATATTGTATTGTTTGTTTAGCGCTGGCCACCATACCAGAGCTCCATATGTAAGTATAGGTCTTATGACAGCCGTATACATCCACATGATTATACTTGGTTTAAGGCCCCAATTCTTGTTGACGATTTTCTTACAAGTATAGTAGGCCATGTATGCTTTGTTTATTCTTTTTTCTATATTTATTTTCCAGGACAGTTTGGTGTCAATCTCCACCCCCAAGTATTTAGCTGTGGGGGATAGAGTGAGTGTAGTACCGTTTAGTACCGGAAGTTGAAACTGAGGTATTTTGGTTCTGCTAGTGAATAGCGTCAGTTCTGTTTTGTTCGGGTTAACTCCTAGTCCATTGTTTTTAGCCCATAGGTTTAACCTACGAAGTGCTCTTTCCATAATCTCGCTGACTGTTGAAGGAAACATGCCTGAGACCAACAACACTATATCGTCTGCATACGCTACTGCTTTCACTCCTTCGCCGTTTAGTTGGAGTAGTATTTCGTTCAGCGCTGCAACCCATAGAAGCGGAGAGAGGACCCCCCCTTGAGGCGTTCTTCTACTCACATAGCTTGTTTGTGTTGCAGCGCCGTTTGAAGCTATAATCTTCCTATTCTCAAGCATCGATAGTATCCATCTGCACACAGTGTCGTCTATCCTACCATGTGCCAGAGAATTAATTATCGCATTTACTTCTATGTTGTTGAAGGCGCCCTCTATGTCTAGAAATGCAGCCATGGTGTATTGTTTGTGATGTAGTGATTTTTCAATTACACTTATCACCTCGTGAAGGGCGGTTTCGGTTGATCGGCCCTTCATGTACGCATGTTGGGATTTCGATAACTTCTCCGCCATTATTGTTCTTACGTGTAGATCTATTAGCCTTTCTAGTACCTTCAGCATACAGGAGGTAAGGCTTATAGGTCTAAAATCCTTGGCATTCTCGTGTGTTCTTCTGCCTGGTTTTGGGAGGAACACAACTTTACTCCTTTTCCAACTTCTTGGGATGTAAGATAGTTATATGCTTGCTTTGTATATATTTTCTAGCCTTAGAACCATTGTTTCTACCAGTTTTTGCAGCATTATGGGCATAATCCCGTCAGGACAGGCCTGCCGCTTTATATGGTGCAAAACTATTTATGGCGTATTTGATTTTTCTTTTGTCTACTATTTGGCTTCGATAGTCAGCTGCGTTCAACGGTGGTTCTGGTTGAACCCTCCTTGAAGGTATTTGCTGACTCCCGGGGAAGTGCGTTGTGATTAGTACCTCCAGAGACTCTTTTGCCGAGGAGGTCCAATCACTTCCCTCCGCCCTAATGTGGGCAGTATTAATATGATCTTTGGAAAGAATTTTACTCAGCCTGGCGGCTTCTGTGCAACTTTCTATCGATGTACAGAAATATCGCCATGAGTCCTTTCTAGCTTTCCTGACTGCTTTTTTGTATTCTTTCATACTGTCTTTATATGACTGCCAGATTTTGGTTCTAAAACTCTCATTGAAAGCCTTCCTTAGTTGTGTTCTCAAATTCTTGAGTTCACTGTTCCACCAAGGAAGAGACTTTCTCTTTTTCAAAACTGTTAACGGAGTAGATTTATTAAAAGTTGTGGTTAGGTATTTTTTCTAACTTCTCTACTTCTGAATGTAATTCCTCAGGATTTCTGATGCTCTTATTGCCTCCCTTTTCAAGCATTTTGTTGCTATACTGGTAAATTTTCCCCATGCCGTTCTTCTAGGGTTCCGGTAAGTGAGAGACGCACTGTACTTCTCGCGGATGCTGAAGAGTATCCAGGAGTGATCCGACATGGAAGGCTCATCGGATACCCTCCAGTTATCCACAACGAGACTGTCTGTGTCTGTTGATAGCGTGAGGTCAAGCACTTCCTCCCACCCCGGAAACCTATCCGGAGCTTGGGAAAATAAAAGCTGGTTTATCGCCCTTGTTGCAAATACTTAGATTACTATTCAAAATATACTGCAAGAGTGACTCACCTCTGGTGTTTATACTGGAGCTACCCCATACGGTGTGCCTTGCGTTTGCATCACACCCTATTAGGACATCTTCCTTCCTGTTCTCCTCTACTAGTCTGGTGAGCGGGGCCGGTGGTATGTCTTCGTAATGGGCCAAGTAGGCCGAGACCAAGAAGAAGGGCTTGTTGCGTCAAGCGACAAAATATATATTTAAACCTAAAACTAAAATGAAGAAAAATGAATTATAAAAAATTATAAATATTGAATTATATTAGTATTGTATACTTACCCCAATAAGTTATATATACTTACCTTAATCTATTACTATAAGTTAACAAAATGAACTACTCACCTCTTTTTGTACATACCTGTATACTTCCATTCCAACTGTTCTTTCCCGTTAGCTTTAAGATTTAGGCTAAGTCATCTAGTTGCTAAAATAAAGAAAGGAATTGTAATTAGACCGGAATCAAGATCGCACGCGTTTTCTTTCGTTCGCTAATTTTTCGTCGCAATATCGCAAGTTCAGCCACAGTGCAGGCAATTGGTTGAATTTTAATTCAAGTGAATTCACGTTTCCCGACAATTTGTTTTATCTCAAAAACTCTTGAGAATTTTCATGGCGCCCGAGCAAGGACATGAGCGTGATTAAAAAATTAAAATTAAATATAGTACAAAAATATCTTTTTCGCAACCAATTGCCAAATTATCGTTTTCGGTTTTCGGTTTTCACGGTTAAGTGAAGTGACAAGCGAAGAAACCAAGTTAAAAAAAAAAATATTATAAAAAGGATTAAAAATCCATATATACAAACATATATTGTACACATACATATATTTGAAGTGCGTGCAGTGAAAACTTACGACACAAAAATATATACCGAGATACATATATAGTGCGTGCAGTGCAACCTATAAAAAAAAAAAAAAAAAATATATATACATTTACATACATATATAATACGGATATAAGTGCAGTGGAAATCTGTGAAAAAATATATACATATATACATACATACTGTGTGAAATCGAGTGCTGAAATACTTACTCGTATACTTACCTCAGCCTAAAACCAAAAAAAAAAAAACAAATCAAAAGGAGAAAAATTGTGGAGTGTGTGCATAATATAAAGTGAAAAATTCACCAAAGCGAAGAATAACGAATTAAAATAAAAGGTGAATTATTTATGCGGAACAGTGTTGGGTGCAAAGAAAAGCTCTAAAGTTTTTGAAATATCAAAAATAATAATTACGAAAAAAAAAAAAAAAAAAAACAGTTTTATAAACTGTTTAAAGTGCCGCAAAACTTAAAAACCGGTAAAAGCCTAAAAACCGGTAAAAGCCTAAAAACCGGTAAAAACCAAAGTGCCGGTAAAAAAGACGAACCGTTTTCATCCGTTGATATAATCACGTCGCTGCCTTCAACCTGCTGCTGCCGTCAATCTGTTGCTGCTGCCGTCGCTCCGCTGCTGTTATAACTCCGCTGCTGCCATCACGTCGCTGCCTTCAACCCGCTGCTGCCGTCAATCTGTTGCTGCTGCCGTCGCTCCGCTGCTGTTATAACTCCGCTGCTGCCATCACGTCGCTGCCTTCAACCCGCTGCTGCCGTCAATCTGTTGCTGCTGCCGTCGCTCCGCTGCTGTTATAACTCCGCTGCTGCCATCACGTCGCTGCCTTCAACCTGCTGCTGCCGTCAATCTGTTGCTGCTGCCATCACTCCAGTACTGGTGCCAAGCCACTGCTCCTATAATTCCGCTGGTGCCATCACTTCGTTGCTGCCGTCTATCCGCTGCTGTTTAAGTCGTCGTGGGAATGAGCTGCCGCTGCATCCTGTGCCAGAGGGACGTAAGCGCCGGCAAACAGCCGACGCACCAGGTAACGAGTGCGAATTATTGAAAGTGGTGCAAACAAAAACAATAATAATAAAACTGCAAACGCACACTTTCAGTTTTTGGCTCTCCCTTTTCACATTACACGCTTATTTATCGTTTTCTTCATATATTATATATCATACATATATGTACGTATTATATGTACATGTATTGAAGTGAATGTGAAGGGATTTTGGGATTGCGGATTCGCCTACATTAAGGTGCGACCTTTTTTTAAATCGCATAATTTTAAAATTTTAATTCAGAAAGTTTTTTCGCGTATTATCCTCGGTTTTCGCAAATTTAATTATTGGACAATATTTTTCCGCGTTAAATTTTCGACTGTGCTAGTGCTCATTTTGCATAACTCATCGGTTTGGCTTTCGTATACTTGGGAATCGATATTATTCTTTCTCGTTTTCGTAACCGATTCCAAATATATTTGTTGCCAACCTTTATTGCTATTGGTTTGGCTTTCGTATATTTGGTAATCGATATATATATTTTTTTCGTTTTCGGTATCGATTCTTAATATATCTGTTGCCAACCGTGGTAGTTGTTTGTTCTTTCGGAAATTTAATTTAAACAAGCAAATGAGCAAGCCAAAGCCAACTATCGCCAACCTCTCTCCAAGTAAGGAGTTGATCGACTTAAAGACATTAAAACGTCAAAGGACGGTGGCGGAAAATATTATTTTGCATTTTAGAAAAAACCATGTCGTTAGATCCAATTGAATTGGAATGTCGGCTCGACATATTAAATTCACATAGTGAAAAGCTAATGAAATGCCAATCTAAAATTGAAGAGATTGATGAAGACGTCATGGCCCGAAGGGAGTTAGAGGACATAATTGTTGAAACGAAATCAATAATTAAAAATATTTTAGCCAAAAATAGAACGTCAATTGCCGAAACATCTTTCGTAGCTTCTCACAGCTCAAGGCTCCCTAAAATGAATTTGCCGAAATTCAAGGGAGAATACTCAGAATTTAAAAATTTTATGAGTTTGTTTGAGAGCTTGGTTCATAATGATCCAAATATCCCAGGTATAGAAAAATTTAACCATTTGGTAAATTGTCTATCTGGAGAGGCTCTGAGTAACAGTTAAAGTGTTTCAGATGTCGGATGAAAATTATCTCGAAAGCGTTAAAGTCTCAAAAAAGTTTACGATAATAAGTGCTTGATATTTTTCAATACAATATCTAAACTTTTTGAGCTGCCAACCATCCCAAAGCCATCCGCGCCTTCATTGCGATCAATGATTGATGAAGTGTCTGGTGGTTTATGACTCTTTTGCTATCTCTGGGCGATGAGAAGCAAATAACAAATGCCATTATAATACATATAGTTATGACAAAAGTCGACTCTGCACCCGATCCAAGTGGGAAGAGCAATCTTGACTACGATCACTTACCGTTATGGAAGGATTGCGAAGCAACTTTAAATAGAAGATTTCAGCAGTTAGCAGCGGAAGGAGCATCCTGTTCGAGGACGAAATTCGGATCCACAGCCAGCATGAACCACATGAAGCAGCAACACATGGACAGGACAAAATCTGCTTTAGTTGCTGCAGATGCAAAGCAGCCGACTTGTCAAAAATGCAAGTCAAAGGAACACCCTTTAACTACCTGCCCCACTTTCAAGGCGCTTCCTGTACAACAGCGGTTCGAGTTTGTGAAATCGGTGCCCTTATGCATAAATTGCTTACGTAAGGGGCATACGGTATCCAAGTGCAGAGCGGATCGATGTCGTGTATGCAATCGATCGCATCACACATTGTTACACCAGTACCCGGTTTCCTTTCCTGCTGCATCTCATCCGCAACCATCAACCATGCGCCATGCATACAGCGAGTATGCCGGATCGGGTAATGCATTGGCGACAGCTGTTATTCAAGTGAGGACCAGTTACGGCGAATACCTGCCTGCGAGAGCTTTACTGACTCAGGCTCCCAAGTCAACTTTATGACGGAGGACTTGGCACAAAAGTTGCGGATTCGTCGCCAACACAAAACGATGAACATAATAGGAATTGGAAATTCCAACACGAAAGTGGGGACAAAACTAAGCGCGTTTGTTAAGTCGCGGGTAAATAATTGACGAATTTTCGGCAGAATTCTGGATAATGCGTTGCATTTCGGTTTAATCATCCAGACCATAAGAGCATAAATGTTAATGGTTGGAAAATTCCGCACAATATTAAATTGGCGGATCCAGAATTCCATAAATCAAAAAAGATTGATATCTTATTGGGTGCAGCAACCTTTTTCGATCTGTTAGCGGTTGGCCAAATTAAAACTGGCCCTAATCAACCAACGCTACAGAAAACCTTTTTAGGGTGGGTTGTGTCTGGCAAATATGCCAGCAATCTAAGTCCTCCTCCTTCTGCAACTAGCACATTATGCCAATCTGAAGATGACTTAACGTCAATTAATTCGGTGGTCCAAAAATTTTGGGCGTTAGAAGAATTACCTTCAGAATCAAATGGCATCAAATTCACACCAGAGCAACAAGAGTGTGAAAAATTTTTCGTAAATACAACTCAAGTATTGCCTTCAGGACAGCTTCAAGTTAGAATGCCCTTTAAAGCTGACCGTAAGTTACTCGGTCACTCATATGAAACCGCAGTTCGGCGGGTTCAGGCCCTGGAGAGAAGGACATTAAAAGATCCAGAACTTCGCAAAATGTATCTGGACTTTATGAATGAATATAGAGCCTTGGGTCACATGAGCCCAACGAACAATAAGATCCCGAGTGAGCCACACTACTTCATTCCGCATCAATGCGTTTTAAGGCCCGAGAGCACAACAACCAAATTACGTGTTGTATTTGATGTCTCGAGTCGATCTTCAACTCAAATAGCGTTGAATGAACTGTTGATGGTAGGTCCAACCATCCAAGAAGAGTTATACTCAACTCTTCTTCTGTTTTCGTTTACACAAAGCGCTTTTTAACGGCAGACATTACTTAAAATGTACCGCCAAATAATGGTGCACGAAGAAGACAGAAATTGTCAGCTTATTGTGTGGAGAGAGCATCCTTCTGAGCAAATTCAAATTTTTCGTCTTAACACCGTAACATACGGCACTGCGCCTGCTCCATTTCTCGCAACACGGTGTTTGCAAATGCTCAGTGATGCCAATACAATGAAATACCCACTGGTTCATTGGCCATTAAAAGAGACTTTTATGTTGATGACTTATTAACAGGATCTGAAAATTTTGAGTCTCTAGATCTTATAAGAAGTGAAGTAATTAAAATATTAAACTCGGCAGGATTCTTCTTTAACAAAGTGGTTTTCGAACCAATTCTAAATTTTTTTTCGACAGTGATTGCACTGAAAAGTCATTAAGTTTCAATGACAAAAACTCTACTAAAACACTAGAAATCCATTGGTTGCCGAAAGAGGATTTGTTTCGATTTGTTTTGGATGCCAACTTTAATGATCTGCGAGCCACTAAACGGAACATATTGTCAGTATCCGCTCGCCTTTTCGATCCTCTTGGATTATTAGCCCCACTAGTTACCAAAGCAAAAATCTTATTGCAAGAGCTTTGGATTCAAAAACTAGATTGGGATGAGTCGATTCCATTGCGCCTCGACACTAGCTGGCAGAATTTCAAAGCCATCCTACTGCAGCTCTCGTCAATTAGCGTTCCTCGGTATGTAAACTTAGAGTCGACTGCTACATGCCAAATCCATTGCTTCTCAGACGCTTCAATAAGAGCGTACGGATGCTGCATATACATACGAAGTCAATCTGCTAGTGGTGTCAAATGTATGCTGCTTACTGCAAAGTCTAGAGTGGCTCCGCTGAAGACCAAGTCCCTTCCGCGTCTCGAGCTCTCGGCAGCACATCTTCTTGCCAAATTATGGTCACGAGTTGCACCAATGTTGAGTCGACGATTCGAGAAAATTACATTTTGGACAGACTCTGAAATTGTATTGCACTTCATTACAAACCTTTGTCGCAAATAGAGTGTCCGAAATCCAAGAATTGACTGACAATGTACAGTGGCGACATGTGCCAACGAAACAAAATCCTGCGGATCAAGTGTCTCGGGTTGTAACGTGGACGAATTGAATAATTAATATGGTTTGGCGGTCCACAGTTCTCCCTAGAAGACCCTGCATTATGGCCAATTAATAACCACTTCCAGCTCTCACCAGAAGACGAAGCATTAGAGAAGAAGAAAGCTACATTTACATTAATTTCGACTGCTTAGAAAAATTCAATATTGGACTTCATTGAAAAATTCTCCTGTCATAAGAAATTGCTTCGTGTGGTCGCATATATATTGCGATGGATCAGGCGACCACCAAAATCCTCCAGGGGCCAAGATCTGACTTCAGAAGAGCTAAACTTGAGCTTTCTAAAAATTGCACAGGTGGTCCAACATTCAGAATTTTCGGATGTTGATCAAAAATTGCATAAAGGCACCACCCTACCCGCAAACTTGCAAAGACTCAACCCGTTTTTGCATGAGTACTCGGATATGTCGCTGTCGTTCATATTAATCCGAGTAGGAGGTCGCCTATTAAATGCACCTCTCCCATACGATGCCAAATTTCCGCTTTCATTAAATAAAAGTTCGCACTTCGTTATAACGTGTTTACGGTTCCTGCACATTCGAAATCACCACGCTGGGGCTAAAGCGTTGGTTGCGCTTCTTCGAGAACGCATGTGGCTAATTAATGCCCGAGAAGCTTGCAGTAGAACCGTAAGAAACTGTATACATTGTTTTCATTACAAGCCGAAGTTGCAAAACCAAATAATGGGAAATTTGCCAGTCGAAAGACTTATTATTATTTTAATTTATATACACAACGTTAAAAATACGCGGCCGACCCCCGTAAAAACATATATTGCAGTTTTCGTTTGCTTTACTTCCAAAGCAGTACATTAAAATTAGTTTCGGACCTATCTTCTAATTCATTTATTCTCGCCCTAAAAAGGTTCATTGGACGCCGAGGAATCCCGACGAAGATATTTAGCTACAGCGTTACCAATTTCGTCGGCGCCGATCGCAAGCTGCGCGAATTGAAGGAGGCGTTTCTAGCAATGGGTCCAGAACTGAAGAGATTCGCAGCAGACGACGGGTGCAGCTTCATCTTTAAACCACCGCGGGCGCCGCACTTCGGCGGATTATGGGAAGCCGCGGTGAAGTCCGCCAAACACCACATCGTTCAGGTATCCGGCAGCGCGCTACTCACAGCAGAGGAGTTAGCAACAGTGTTGGCCGAAGTGGAGGCCATCCTCAATTCTCGCCCTCTAGTCCCTCTGAGCCAAGATACCAACGACGGCGAGGCGTTAACACCAGCGCATCTATTAATAGGATGCTCCCTGCGGGCATTACCCCCAGAGAAGGTGCCAGTGGACCCACTTCGTTGTTGCGAGAGATGGCAACTTGTTTGCTGTCTCAAGCAACAGTTCTGGCGACAGTGGTCCAAAGCATACCTGACGGGCCTTCAGGAGCGCAACAAGTGGCTGCACTCCAAACGCAATATGCAGCTCAACGACCTCGTTCTCGTTCACGGGGACAACGTGCCGCCGCAGCAGTGGGTGCTAGGGCGCGTCGTCGCAACCTTCGAAGGGCAAGACGGCAAGGTGCGGGTCGCAGACGTAGCAACCAAGACGGGAACGATTAAGCGCCCCATCCACAAACTGGCTGTCCTTCCACTGGATGTTGAAGGAATCTGATCCTGTCAAGGTGGCCGGTGTTGCGTCAAGCGACAAAATATATATTTAAACCTAAAACTAAAATGAAGAAAAATGAATTATAAAAAATTATAAATATTGAATTATATTAGTATTGTATACTTACCCTAATAAGTTATATATACTTACCTTAATCTATTACTATAAGTTAACAAAATGAACTACTCACCTCTTTTTGTACATACCTGTATACTTCCATTCCAACTGTTCTTTCCCGTTAGCTTTAAGATTTAGGCTAAGTCATCTAGTTGCTAAAATAAAGAAAGGAATTGTAATTAGACCGGAATCAAGATCGCACGCGTTTTCTTTCGTTCGCTAATTTTTCGTCGCAATATCGCAAGTTCAGCCACAGTGCAGGCAATTGGTTGAATTTTAATTCAAGTGAATTCACGTGTCCCGACAATTTGTTTTATCTCAAAAACTCTTGAGAATTTTCAGGGCTTATCCTTCTGTTCCACCTTTACCACTGTGATATCTGCTGTGCTGTTATTGGGACAAAGAAATGCATTTATACTTTTATTGATAAGAATGCATGCCCTAGGTTTACCTCTGTTCCGTGTGTAAAACAGGTTATGGTTGCTGCTGTTCAGCCCTTTAATGGTATCTTCATTGACCCAGGGCTCCTGTACTAGGCTGATGTCGATGCCCCCCTCGTTCACGAGGGTTGTCAGATTCGCTGTAGCACTCTTCGAGTGCTGCAGGTTTATCAGTACGCATCTTATGTTATTGGGCATCTCGGGTTTCTTCGATGCCAACATTCTTTAGCAACTGGCTGGCGTCGTCGACCTCTTCCGTGTCGTCTTAGTCAGCCGCTTTGTCGCCTTGGAATATTTTTAGTCTGGCTTTGCGGATTCCGAAGCTGATTTTGTAGTCAGTCTTCTTCAGAGCCTCAATGGACTCATCACAAATGGCCACTAGTATTGGCTTGCTTGCTTTATTCGGTTTTTCCTCCTTGATTAGCTGCCACTCATCTATACTAGGTATAGATTTGTTCTGCAGCTTAATGCACCGCAGGAGTTTTTCGCCTGGCTCCTCTAAAGGGGGTAACCAAATGGGAGCACGAGGTCTCTTCGGAATGTCCTTGGCGGGTATAAGCCTCAATTGGAGGCCTACAAAGGCGTTGCTAATTGTAGCCACACTACCCGTCAGGAAATCCAGCGAGGCCTGGTCCGCGCACTTGATGACCCTGTAGCCCCTGAGGGTCTCAGAAGAGTCAAACTCCGGGTGAGGACCCGCAGGATTGTCGAGTACATAGCTTAGCACCATACTCGACAATCTGACGTCGATCTCCACCCATCTCTCCTGCATTGTGTTCGGAGAGGAGGAATTTCCGTCTATGATGGCCACCTGCAGGCTATCTCTGGCAACATCGCAGAAATGCCTTGCCGTTGGTGTGCTGCTGTGTTCACCTTCGCTTCGCCTCGGTTTTTTGGGCTGAGTTCCGGGTACTTCTGTGATGGAGCGATTTCTCTTATGAGAAGTGCTCTCTCGCTTACTCTCTTCTTGAGGTTGTGATTGCTTCCTTTTCAGGTAGCCTTCATATTCCTCTACGATAGATTTGAGGCGCTTTGTTTCGGCCTCATCAACTGGGGTACCGGCTGCCTGGTCTTTGGCTATCTTTCCTAGTATGAAGACTGCCCTCTGGTACCGGTTTTTCCTCAGCTGATTCTGGGATTTCTTGCGCTTCTTTCTGTTTTCTCCTTTAGTCGCCAGCGCACTTTGGTTGGTGCTCATGGCAGCCTTGGAGGTGGACGCTTCCTCCCTTATATCAGGGGCTCTTACTGCTGTATCTACCGGTATACTTTAGTTGGTATGTCCGGTAGTACTCTTACTCGTCTCCTGGCTGGAGGCAAGTAGCTCGTCTTCTTCGGATTCCGTAGTAGTATTCCGATAGTTCATGTCCTGGTCGTCGCTGTTGTCGTCAATTTGGTTGTTGTAGTTGATGTTGTTGTTGTTGTTGTATTATTGTTTTCGTTCTTGTTTGGTCCCACGACTAAGCCGGAAAGGATTGGTCACTCGTCTGCAGAGCCGGTATGCGGAGAGAAGGCTTTTACACCTCCGACCTCGCCCGGGCATCGGAGGGGACCGTTCGCGATCAGCTATTTATTACCCCCCGCTGACCATTCAGCCCTCGGCACGGGTACCTCGACACATTGGCTTAGGGTGGTGTTGGTTCGGGTATCCTCATACTTCCACAATAGGAGATGGGCGTAAAACCTAGGGTTTATTCATCCATATCACTATTGTGATAATTATGAAGTGTCCCTCTTAGTTCGTAAGATTAGAGTGCGTTTCCTTTGGGATGCACACTTTACTCTTACTTAAGCCCCTTCGCCACGACAAGGCGACCAACTTCAAAGGAGATATCAGTTACACTTGTATCTAAAAATAATTTTATTTAATAAGAAAACAGCACATTTTAAAACTTCACAACACCTTATGGTTTTTCCTATTTTGTTCACACCACTGTACATGCGATAGAACAGTAATGGTGGTGATGCCAGTTGTAAAAATTCATTTTAGCTACAATTGGGAAAACTTTTCTCAAGTTGTGGGCTTTTATACGTACATATGCAAGGCAGTTTTATATATCTGCATATATAAAAAAAAGATGCTTGTGACCATAAGGATGGAGTCATGTGTAGAAGTTCACGCAAGTGAGGAAAGTTCTCTGATCGCCATTCACTTGGGAGTGGCCAGAAACGATTGTTTTACACATGGCTCAAGCAGTTCACTACTTCCGGTCTTTGACCAAGTATCCTCTGGGTAGCCTAAGAACATCCGTTCGAAGGCGAGCTAATGTGAGAAGGCGAAACATCTCCTGCATAGGGTTGTGCGCTGGGTTTGGGACCCGCCACGTAAAAAACAAACCCAATGAAAAAGAAAACACAGCCTCGGATGAGAGACCCCCCTTTTGATGACGACCATGGCAAACGAAATAAGCACTACGATTTGAGGGCATGCACCTGGAATGACCCTTAATTGGGAAGGTGCCGCTGCCCAGCTGGTTGATGTCCTCGCAAAAATAAAGGCTGACATCACCGCCATCCAAGAAATGCGATGGACGGGACAAGGACAGAGACGAGTAGGTCCTTGTGACATTTACCACAGTGGCCATATAAAGGAACGCAAGTTTGATGTTGACGGTGAATGAACGTCTAGCCACAATCCGCATCAAAGCGAGGTTCTTCAACATACCGCTGATTTGCGCCCACGCACCACAAAGATGCCTTTTATGTGTGCTTGGAACGCACTTATGAGAGCTGCCCCCGCCACAATGTCAAAATCTTGCTTGGCGACTTTAACGCCAGGGTGGGCAAAGAAGACATCTTTGGCACTACGGTCGGTAAATTCAGCCTCCACGACGAAACATCCCTAAATGGGTTGAGGCTGATTGACTTCGCCGGGCCCGAAATATGGTTATCTGTAGTACTAGATTCCAGCATAAGAAGATTCATCAAGCTACTTGGCTGTCTCCGGATCGAAAAACCACCAACCAG
This sequence comes from Bactrocera tryoni, assembly GCF_016617805.1. Lineage (NCBI taxonomy): Eukaryota > Metazoa > Arthropoda > Insecta > Diptera > Tephritidae > Bactrocera > Bactrocera tryoni. The sequence continues at coordinate 18,885,028 of NW_024395824.1, read as the reverse complement.
ATCGATCATGTTGTGATAGACGGAAAACTCGTCTCCAGTGTTTTAGATGTGCGTGCGCTCCGAGTCCTAACATCGACTCGGACCACTATCTTGTTGCAGCTAAGAAGGAAGGTTCGACGTCGAGAAGCTGCAATCACAACAGACAGCCGAGCAATTTTCTACTCGGCTTGCACTCCAGCTCTTTGAGAGCACTCGTCAACAACTCGGTATAAGGGAACTGTGGGACGGCATTTCAAATTCCTTACGTACAGCTGCAACCGAAACCATTGTTTTCGGAAAGTGCAAAAGAACAGCTGGTACGACGAGAAGTGCCGTGTCGCAGCGGAGAGAAAACAGGCTGCCTGCCTCGCAACGTTACGACCGACCACAACACGTGCGGGATGGAATAGATACCAAGAGTTGAAGAGGGAAGCGAGACGCATTTGCAGACAGAAGAAGAAAGAGTCTGAAATGCGTGAGTACGAAGAGCTTGATAAGCTGGCCGACAGGGGTAATGCTCGAAAATTCTACGAAAAAATGCGGCGGCTTACAGAAGGTTTCAAGACCGGAGCATACTCTTGTAGAACACCCAAAGGTGATCTAGTCACTGATGCCCAGAGCATACTTAAATTATGGAGGGAACACTTCTCCAGCCTGCTGAATGGCAGTGAACGCACAACACCAGGAGAAGGAGAATCCGATTCCCCAATCGATGACGATGGAGCAGACGTTCCATTGCCTGACCATAAAGAAGTTCTAATAGCAATTACCCGCCTGATGAACAATAAAGCGGCGGGGGCCGATGGTTTGCCTGCCGAGCTATTCAAACACGGCGGCGAAGAACTGATAAGGAGCATGCATCAGCATCTTTGTAAAATATGGTCGGACTAAAGCATGCCTAACGATTGGTATTTAAGTGTGATTTGCTCAATCCATAAAAAAGGAGACCGCACAATCTGCGCCAACTACCATGAAATAAGCCTCTCCAACATCACGTTTGATGTTCTATCGAGCGTATTGTGTGAAAGATTAAAGCCCTTCGTCAACAAACTGATTGGAACTTATCAGTGTAGATATGGAAAATCAACAACCGACCTGACATTCACCATGCGCCAAATCTTGGAAAATACCGGTGAAAAGTGATTCGACACGCACTAACTCTTCGTTGATTTCAAAGCTGGTTTTGACAGCTCAAAAAGGAGCTGCCTTTATGCCGCGATGTCTGAATTTGGTATCCACACAAAACGAATACGGCTGTTTAAACTGACGTTGAGCAACACCGAAAGCTCCGTCAAGATTAGGAAGGATCTCTCCGAGCCGTTCGATACCAAACGAGGTTTCAGGCAAGGCAACTCTATTTCGTGTGACTTCTTTAACCTACTTCTGCAGAAAATAATTCTAGCTGCAGAACTAAGCCGAGGAAGTGCAATCTTCTAAGACAGTGTACTGCTGCTGACGTATGCTGATGACTTTACTGGCTTTAACAATCGCGCCGTTAGTTCTGCTTTCTCCAGAATCTATAAGGCAGCAAAGCAAATGTGTCTTGTGGTGAACGAAAGCAAGACGAAATATTTCCTGTCATCAAACAAACAATCGTCGCACTCGCGACTTGGCTCTCACTTCACTGTTGACAACATCCGGTGTGTTTTACGTGGGCATCTGCTGACGACAGCCTTACTCCACGGCGCTCAAAAGCACAGCGGATCAAATCAATGCGTTGATCAGCGCCCTAAGAATGCAAAGCATTTTCAGTACCAATTGGCAGTGTGGAATGGACACATTAACCACCTTGGTAGGGTTCGAGGCTCATCTAAAACCTCTGCCGTGCTTTGGGTCCGACACTCGGTTGCAATGCAACTCCACAAAGTCAGTTCTTCCCGCGATTTGGGTTTTAACCACAACCACCACGATACTCCCCGAGGGGCCAGTCCGCACGTGCAGGTTGGAGCGAACTCCAAGGGCTCCTGCTTCCCGTGGTACCAGAATTAAGTCTCCGGTCAGACCTCGTAGCCGAAACTACTACCAGTTGAGCTTCCATACGGCTTTGGACTGGTGGCCAGGGGTTGGACCCCATACACACATCACTTACACACACCAATCATACAGAAACTAACCCTAACTTCCAGCTAACCGCCTTCGCCGCTTAAATAGTTTACGCGCAAACGACCCTAACTGTTCGGTATTCCGACTAGTGGAGATCACACCACTAACATCTAATTGTCCATCAGTCCATCTAATCCCCATACCACCCAAATCCCTAATGTCCAAGTACATCGGGCACTCCGCAATCAAATGCGACCAATTTTCCGACCCCGCCCCACAAAAACACCCCGACGTATCCGAAAGGTACCTCTGATGCAAAAATGCATTCAGAGGCCCATGCCCCGTAAGCAGGAAACCCAGACTCAGACAGAATCTGAAATCTGGGTTATCCTCAACGAACCCCACGTCCCGAATGTACTCGTACGTCACTCGGCCGTTAGGACTATTGTCCCAACGTTCTTGCCATCTACACCTGACCCTATCATCTAGGAGACTCTTGCTCCCTAGATATCCCTCCCTCTCCACATTATCGTCGGAAATCCAGTCATTCCGCAGCAATGACACACTGAAGCCCCTTCTTAACTTGAATGCAACTGCACGCTGTATGACAATCAGGTCAGGAGGGGGTGCACCTAACAAGACCTGCATCGCATCCGTGGAGACGGTGCGACATACAGGCAAACATGCAAGCATCATGCAACGCTGGATTGAGAGGAGTTTTTGAGACCCCCAGACAGTCGTGGCTGTCTCCTACCATACAGGGGCTCCATAAGTGGCACAGGCCACAAACAAGCCACGATAAATGGTGCGGACAGCACGGCGTCCGAGACCTCAATCGCTCCTCAAAATCCGGCGTATTTTGTCTACAGTTGCCTGCAGTCGCTCCTTCACATTCGCCAAGTGTGGCGTAAAACACATCCTTTCACTCATGGTCAGTCCCAGATATTTGACTTGCGTCATATACCTGATGCTGACCCCGTTCACACGGACAATCGGTGGACGACCCGATAACAATCTACCTTTCAGCAGCATTGCCACCGTTTTGTCCATCGATATGTCGACCCCCACACCTAAACCCCAAGACATCACTGTTGACAGTCATAACTTAGAAGCCGTAGATAATTTCGTCTATTTTGGAACCAGCATTAACAGCAACAACAACATCAGCCTCAAAATCCAACGCGGAATAACTCTTGCCAACGGGTGCTACTTTGGACTAGGTAGGCAATTGAGAAGTAAAGTCCTCTCTCGACGAACAAAAGCTAAACTCTATAGGTCGCTTATAATTCCCGTCCTGCTATATGGTGCAGAGGCTTGGGCGATGACAGCAGTCAACGTTACGAGTTTTCGAGAGAAAAATTCTGCGAAAGGCTTATGGTCCTTTGCGCATTGGCCACGGCGAATATCGCATTCGATGGAACGATGAGCTGTACGAGATATACGACGACATTGACATAGTTCAGCGAATTAAAAGGCAGCGGCTACGCTGGCTAGATCATGTTGTCCGGATGGATGAAAACACTCCACCTCTGAAAGTATTCTACGCAGTACCCACCGGGGGAGGCAGAGGAAGAGGAAGACCTCCACTCCGTTGGAAGGACCAAGTGGAGAAGGACCTGGCTTCGCTTGGAATATCCAACTGGCGCCACGTAGCGAAAAGAAGAAACGACTGGCGCGCTGTTGTTAACTCGGCTATAATCGCGTAAGCGGTGTGTACGCCAATTAAGAAGAAGAAGACCATAATATATATTTTGTTTAAACATATTGCAGTTCCATTTAATGTAAATGCTTATAAAAATATATATTAAATATATATACATATATATAAATATATATTAATATTTGTGATATTTTCAGTTTGGTTGTTTTATCAAAATATTCAAAGAATTGAGGTTTTTTTTCTATAATTGTTCTGTTAAATTTTAAAAATCTAAGTTGCCTCTAGAAATCTATTAAAATAGAGAAGAAACACATATTTTCCAAAAATAGAATAAATCATCAAATAAAATATATTTGCGCGGTATGGCATTATTGATTGAGAGTGGCTAAGCACACAAAGAGAATACACACGCTAATGGCAGAAACATCGTATTTCGCTACGAGCGGCAAGCGTTTTGTTCTCGTTTTCATGCGAACAATGTTGCCATTACTTAATACGCATATGTAGTTTTGCACACATATAACTTTTCAATTATAATTTTTCATAATATAAAATATCAAAACTGAAATCAAACTAATAAAACTAGTTTATGTATTTATAAATAATAGCATTCGATAGCAATACAGTATATCGAGATTGGCAACCATGTGTTGTGAGAGAGCAATCTGCTGACGCGTTTCTACGAGGAAAGCCCCAAATCGTTGGAAATTCTATGGTAAGCGGGCGGTAGAGGCGGTGTTAGCTTATCATTCACATTGCGCTCTCATAAGATTCATTTGGGCATACATATGTGTTTGAGGAAACAGTGGTTCATAAACTGAAGTTATTATTAAAATTACTTTTTATTAGGAAGTTTAAAGAAATAACCTGGTTTGAAACTTTTTGATTCGACAAGTATATCTATGTTTGAAAGTACCTACACTTGTGAATAATTTTTTTCAATAATGAAATTAAACAAACATAAAATGAGTAGTAGGTTATCTGATTTAAGTTTTGGTACAATAATGCGTGTAGCTACAGCAAATGAGATTAAACCAAACATAGAATTTATTATTTGAAAAAAACTAAATCAAATGTTGTTATAAAGACACATTAAAAAAAATGATTACTATAATAAAATATTTATTATACTTTTTGTTATTTGTCTTACATTTTATAAATTTATAGTAATTACAAAGAAACTTAAAATTGTTAGGCAATTTTACAGTTATTACCCATAGTGCAACTTCTCATATATGCGCGCGCTCTCATTTGTAAACATGGTGTGGCAAAATACGTTGCTCTCATTTGTAAATATGGAGTGGTAAAATTCGTTGCTCTCACTTCCCTCTTCATGTTTGCCCGCGATGATCCCCTTATCTAGCCCTCAAAATATGCACTCGTGCCCGAACGGGCCAAATGCCACTGAGGGCTAATATGCCCACCCCTGACTTACAGTATTGTAATACGCTCCTCCACGCCTATTTGTTTTTTTTTTTTAAGGACTAACAATATTTATGAGAAAGTCGTAGGCTGGCCGATTCATCCGTGTTAAAACGAGAAGTTTCTCATCGTCTTCTTTTAATTTTAAAAGATTCTTCCAGAAGAAACCATTTGGCTTTCCATCCAGAATCGCTGGATAAACGCAACAGCGGCGGGTCCGCCTTGTTATTTTTTTCTTCTTTGAAAGCGAAAAAGCATTTTGTATTAATATAAATTGCGCAAAACAATTCGTGTTAAATGACGATGCAATTTAATTAACCATTCTTCTTCTTTTAAAGAAATATGTCACATTTGTGTGCTCTCTCAGATCAGCCGATTGATACGCTCTGTGTTTAGTATAATTACAGTTATGTTTCACAAGTCAAGTTTTTCTCAGCTGTGCTGAGTCAGGTATGCCTTATTGAAGCTTTAGTCCAACAAAATGAAGGATAAACAGAAATAATATATTTAGACGGCTAACAACAAAAATTAATATAAAAAATCATGTTTAGTTTAGGAACTACTAATTATAATCAAACCAATCTACTAAGTAATCAGTATTCTATTAACACGACAGCTGGTTCTGCGCACCGGAAGTGACTCGGATTTTATCCGACCAAGGGCTGTTTTTGCGGCGATCTAACCCCGTTTGGATCGGTGAGTGCTAACTTGTGTTTGTCGTTATTGGAGCAATGACTTGCAGCATTGTTGCTCCGTATCCTCTTGACTCGTGCTGCCATAGAGTCCAACCGGGGTCCGAACGAATTTTTCTGCTGCGTTTGCGCAAAAAGCCTCAATCCAAACTCCACCTCGGTCAGGTGTAATACATGCAATGGATGGAGCCATCTTAAGACCTGCTCAGGCCTTACGATTCACAGGGAGTGGACCACGAGTTACGTGGCCCCATGTTGTCTAAGCAATACTGCGACACTAGCTTCTACGGCTGCCAACAGAAGACCTTCACGGTCCCCAGGAGCTCAAACAGGCAACATAACTCCCACTCTGACTTCAACACCCAACCGCCATCCAACCCTTCCTCCACCCCATCCTTCATTCCGCCCCAATCCAAGTGCGAGAACCACTCAGCAACTCTTGGTTCCTCGCACAGTCTGTTCCGTGTGTCAGACCGTCATACGTCGGAACGTTACACCATTTAAGTGCAATTCCTGCACTGGCTGGTGACACTTCCCGGCGTGTTCCGGCCTGCGCTACACACGTGAGTGGAGTGAGTCGTACGGTCAGGCAATGTCGAGCTCGAAATATTTAATATATACATCCCCCCAGTTACATATTGCCCTACAGGATATCACCCGAATATAGGGGCGCTACTTCGTGGTGAAAACCGTTTGGTACTAGGCGACTTTAACGCGCACCATGATCTTTGGCATTCTTGATTGTCAAATGATCGTAGGGGAATGGAGCTGGCGGAACAGATTGACGATTCGACATTCTGCACAACGAATGACGAAGCTCCCATCAGAGTTATGGGCACCTGTAATAGCTCGCCCGATATTACCCTTGCTAGTGGTGGTCTAATAAATAGCATAATCTGGCGACCTATGCTAACTCTCGTATTAGACCATCTGCCAATAATTATCTCGATTGAGAAACCTCTCGATTTCATTTCTGTGAACAGCCGTACCTTCATTAACTTTAATAAATCTAACTGAGTCGACTTCACAGAATTTACTGAGAGCACCTTCAACGCTCTACCCATTCCTATGGGTATTCGCTTCATCTCGGCTGGAAATCTGCCCCGATTTCCCAGCCGAAGCAGCCGTTTTAGCTAACGAGCGCAACACCTTACGCCATGCCGATCCCGGGGATCCCCGAATACGAGATATCAATTTGGAGATTTGGCGTATGGTAAATCATTATAAGCGGGCGAAATGGATAAAGCACCTGAAGTCCTGCAACCTCTCCACCGGTGTGAGTAAGCTTTGAGCTATTGACACACCTTTGTCTAACCCGAAGCGACACGACGACCGAGTTGAAGTTCAATTCAATGGTCATGCCTCTCCGGACCCGAAGATGTGCGCGAGCTATTTTAGCCGGAACTTACTTTCACCGCTGAGGAGGTTCAGACTGTCATCAACAAAGCATAATCCTCAAAATCCATTGACCCTGATGGAATTAACATGCTAATGCTAAAGCATCTAGGCTCGACGGAAGTAAATTATCTCACCAAGGTCCTCAACCTGTCGCTGACCACTCTTCAAATACCCGATGTGTGGAAAGTCGGAAGAGGGGTCTCACTACTGAAACCTGGGAAACCCGCCAACAAAGGGGAATCTTATCATCCGATAACTGTCCTTTCCCCAGTAGTGAAGACACTTGAGGCCTTGCTACTCACGACTTTACTCACCATCTGAGCCTAGCCAGGCACCAGCATGGACTCCGAAAAGTGCACAGCACCACCACAGCACTTAGCGTCATAAACGCCCAGATAGTTCGTGGCCAGAACCAGAAACCACCCTGCGAAAGAACGATCCTCGTAGCGTTGGACCTGTCAAAAGCTTTTGACACAGTCAACCACACAACGCTACTGCAGGACATCGAGAAAACTACGCTTCCTCCAGGACTGAAGAGGTGGACCATGAATCCTGAGCGGTCGACAATCATCCGTACTATTTCGAGGTGAAACATCTAAACTGAGAAGAATTAAAAGGGGGTTCCGCAGGGTGGTGTCTTCTACCCGCTTCTGTTTAACTTCTACATCCCGAAACTCCCACAGCCGCCAGAAGGAGTTTCCATAACCTCGTACGCAGATGATTGCCCGATATTAACGTCGGGCAATGGAAATGATGGCATGTGTTCAGAATCTGTCCGACCTTTCTCGTTTCCTCACTGCACGGAACCAAACACTTTCCCCCACCAAATCCACAGCGATCATATTTACGAACTGGACAAAGGAGTATAGACTTGAACTTAATATTGCAGTCGATGGCGTCAAAATTCCGACTGTCAATAACCATAAGATTTTAGGTGTAACCTTTGATAGTCTATGCTCCTTCACTCCCCATACGACCACGATTATCGCCAAGGTACAGAGCCGCAACAAAATCCTCATGTCGCTAGCCGACAGCACATGGAGAAAAGACAAAGAAACGTTGTTGGCAACATACAAGACAATCGGCCGGCCGGTCCTCAACGCAACACCAATATGGTCGCCTGGATGCAGTGGTATGCAGATGAGGAAACTCCAGACCTGCCAATATGCTGCACTCCGGACCACGACGGGATGCCTTTTGATGTCTTCCATAGAACACCTTCACTGCTTGGAGCGGAACCGCCTCCTAGGAGCATCAAAAGGTCTTTCCTTGACTACGTCGACGACGTCGTACAGTACGCCGACCGGACGTCAGACGCAACTGACTATCGACAGGTACCATTCACAGTGGAGTCATTAACACCTTCACCGACTCCCTTCCCGTGAGTGGCATTCTTGAAGTCAAACCACGACCCATCACAGACGAAGAGCTCGAGTTGCCACGAGAAACTCGAGTGACCCTAGCGCAACTTCGTTTTGGATATTGTAGCAGGTTAAACTCCTACTTATCCAGAATAGACCCTGACATACCCAAAGTATGTCCTGCATGCAACGAGTCTCCGCATGACACTGACCACCTCTCTGCATGCCCTATCAACCCCACTCATCTAACACCCTTTTACCTTTGGTTCGACCCCGTCGAAACAGCACGTTTCCTGGGTCTCCCGTTAGATGACGTCGACGACAACACAGATACCCCTTACCATCCTAACGGGGATTGATAACTGTTAAAACAACAACGACAACTAAGTAATCAGAATTTTTACAAGATATTGCAATTTCCCCACGGCGAAATATAATATTTATTTTAAAAACCCTGTCAACAGAATGGCGGAAGTATCTTGTACTCGAAAACACCTAAAATAAAAGAAATAAAAATAGCGTACAAAGCTAATAGCAAAAATTTAATATATTTTATTGCTGAAAAAGGTCTTAATATTGTTAATGGAGATAATTTAGAAGTAATTAAGTTTGGTTTTGGACACAGCACTTTTTGTATCAAATTTTCTTCATATACTTGCTGCAACATCGCCACATTTCCAAAAACACACACTAACTTCAGCTTGAAGTTGTTTACTTGACGAGGAATAAATACGGTTTTTCCGAAGTGTCCTAACCGCAGACGGATCTACCGGTTCGGCTATTGAACATCAATTTTAATATTGCATTAAAATTATTTTTGTGCTATATAATGTGAAATAAATATGTACAAATGAATTAGTGAAGTGTTAGAGGAAGTGCAAAATATAGGCGAAAAAATAATTTTAAATCGAATATATACGGTCTTCAAATAGTGCTAATTTTCAACTTTAAAACTAATGTCTTGAAAACTATATGTTTCCCGAGGCTATAAGCATGTTTACTCTTGATCTGGAGAACATTTTCTATCCGACCATACCCATTTTATTCCCGAAATCCTGGAACATATACTAAAGTTTTCCCGATCTACGTAACCAGAATTGATTTCGGCCATGGACACGATTTCAATTACTTTGGCGAAGGGGTAAAAAAACCGAATTTCCGTATAAATGGAATATGTGCGGATAGGAAAGCTTCTCTAGAGAAGGAATATTCAAAAATTATATAAAAATAGCTTATATTTTTTTAAATATTCACGATTAAAAGTTAAAAAATTAGCTCTAATAACTTTCTATGTTTCTCTATGTTTCACTAAATTTTTTTACGTTTTTCACTCTGTATATACACTCTAAACATTGAGCTAAGTTCACATTTCACTTTTATTTTGCTATATTTTACCTAAATTTATTAATTTAAAAATCAATTAGTTCGTTTTCATCGTTGAAAAGGTTAGATTGTTTACAATTATGAGGAAAACGAGCGTTGCCACATCTTAAACAGCAAATACTTATGTAAGATTTTTTACGATTTTTCTTTGTTTGTTTTTCGCGTGATTCATTTTTCTATATTAACTATAATAAGAAATACTTTCTACATACATATGTATATGTATAATATGTGATTTATATTTAATAAACACAAATAACTAAAACTCGATGATAATATTATAATATTTATATCATATCGGGGTGACAGAAATGCTTCCGCGTAGTACTCCTTTCTGCGTTTGCGTCCTTCGGCCGCGCTCTCAAAAAATAACCTTGGTCGAGCGAATACCCGGGGTGACTGAAGTACTTTCGCATAGTACTCCTTTCTGCGTTAAAAATAAAAAAATATATTGAGTTTTCGTTATATAGTTGTTATATTTTTTGGTTATCATGCAGTCATATTGAAACAAAATTTCGTTTTCTTTATAAAATGGTTAAATTTTGGTTATTATATCTGTCAGCGATTTCCATTTATTTTTGATAAAACGTTGTTTTGTATTTTAGGTGACAATATATATAATATTATTATATGATATTATTATATAATATTACTATATAATATTACTTATTTGTTTCTTAAACTAAATGAAGAAGATATCCATATGCATGAATGGAGGAATTTTTGGGAAAAAAGGAATTTCGGCGAATTTCCTTATTATCACGTGGTAGCGCTCCATTTCGTCTTGAAGTGAAAAATGTGAGTAAAGTGTGTTTAATGTGGTGAAATAGCTTCTTGAAATGTTCGAATTTTGGGAATTTTTGAATTTTTAAGGTCGAATATCACGTAAACTAAGGGTTTGCGGTACCTATAACACTATATATTTTTTAATCAGAAGGACTTCCTTTTTCCAACAGTGCCTTCAAATCGCGGCGCCAAAGAAATCGGAATTGTGCCGGCCATATATTACAGTACTCGTACAATGCTGCAAAGTTTTTGCCTCTTCCTAAGTTTCCTGATGATGATATACATATTTATCTAATGAAGTTTCAACAGATCATTTCGAGCAAACCTTTGAATTGCAGTATTTGGACGATTTATTAAGAAAGACAAAAAATGTTATGAAAATATAGGGTAAAATTTAGAATAGCATCCCCGGATTTCGGGGATAAAATGGGTATCAGTGGAAAGGTGACCGCTGACTTGTAGTTTTAAAGATATTTGCATTTAAATTTGAAAAATTGACAACTTTTACATTGATAATTTGTATATTGTGGTAACTTTTTCACTTATTTTATGCACTTTTCGCTTACTAGCACTTCACTATAACGTTTCTGTAGATTAACAATAACAAACAATATTTACAACAAATATTAAAAAAATTAATATACAGAAACGTTATAGTGAAGTGCTAGTAAGTGAAAAGTGCATAATATATGTAAGTGAAAAGGTTACTCACAATATACAAATTATCAATGTAAAAGTTGTCAATTTTTCAACTTTAAATGCAAATATCTTTAAAACTATAAGTCAGCGGCAACTATGTATATATATTTTCGTGATCTGGAGAACGTCACCTTTCCAGTGATACCCATTTTATTCCCGAAATCCGGGGATGCTATTCTAAATCCCAGCCAAAATATACATACATATATCAAGATAATCTTTTTGTGAGCATAGTATAAAATCAAAAGTGCGTGAAAACATTTATCAAGAACATTGTGAACAATACACACATATCGGAAAATTTTGAAATGGCAGTTCTGTACTGCGATTTCTATGACAGTAGGATATATAATATGTATAAGCCAAGGTCTATCAATAAAAACAGAGCATCCATGACGTGAGCCTCTGCGTTCGATTTGTTTTTCTCTTTTGTTCAAGTGTTGCTTTCTTTATACAAATTTTGTGGTTAATTTATGTGTAACAAACGGCTTTCTGAATTTTGAATAAATACTTCCTTATATTGAATGCCAATGTGAATAATTATACAAAACTTAGCCAGAATTCATTATGGCGTGAAACTAAAGAGAAAAAAATTCAAACTTGTAGTGTAGTTTTTCTATGCTTTGTAATAGTAGGTGCTCAATAAGTTGTACTGATACACATTAAGTAACGCGTGCAAACAGTACTATAATGGTAAAAAAAATTTAAAAGTTATTAGCAAGTTGATCCGACTCGGCCATTGTATTTGCCACATTTAGTATTGCCAACCCATATTGAAATTTGTAATTGTAAAGAACTTTTACTTATATTAAAATTTTTATTATTGAATGTTTCCCCAGATTTTGTAATAAACGATATGAAAGCCAATTTAGCATCTAGTTTTTCAAAAGGATTGCTTATTATTTCTTAAAAAATCAATCTCCAAATATAAATTTAATACGAAGTTGCATAGTTTTTGTACATATTGTCGATGTTTAATATTGCTCTCATACACATATTTGGTAGAGATGGCAATATTAGTTTGAGTACTTTAGGGAACTAGCAAGGTGGTGCATTACTCTTTTTTTTATTTCGTGCATAGCTTTTACTTTTGGCTTTGTGAGTAACGAAAAGTTATTTAAAAACATCAGTATACATTTGTAGCATTTTACCTGAAGCATTAAAAAAAATTTTATTTCTCTGCCAATTTTCGATTTATGCTAAATCTTCAAGCATGAATTAGAAAATTAACTCCTGTTAGAAATTATCAAACATCTGCATTAATTTGCTTTCTTACGAACATTGACGTGATTTTTTTAACGTTATCTTTAGCCAAAGAGATTGACATTAATAGTAAAAGAGTACTTAATTTCATCTGTAAAATCAAGAGGTAATAGTGTAATATAATGATTTATACAAGCAAGAAATTACTATAACAAAGAACAACTTCAAATATTGTGTGAATATACAAGTTTTACAAGCGGTTAAATAATGCTCTGTTTAGAACTATATAATAATTTAAAATAATCAATTTAAAATTTACACATTTGTTAAGAAGTATCATAATTCAATAAGTTGGCGACGAATTTTATTCATATTTGGATTGAATAATATTTGGTGATGAATACTTCACCGGTTCCGGCGTTGGACATGACTATTAAATGTCAAAGTCCGCTTAAACTATATTATTACCAGTTACCGGACGCCATTTGCGATATTAGTAACACCACAGCTTCTAACTGTGATAATATAATGCGTTATAGTAGATCGAAACTCTTCGATCTTCGCAACGAAACAAATTCCCGTCGCCGTCCTGAATATGACCTAAGAGCTGAATTGCAATCGCTTGGTGTTTGGAAGTTTAATGCCAGTGGCAACGGTCTCCAAAATAGTGCAGGTTCCAATAACGAAGGAACCGCAGTATCTAGCAACGCATATGTCGCTAATCATGCAGCACAATTATCATCGGGGAATATGAATGTACGGGCACAACGTTCTCCTGGAAGTCGTGAAACTACATTAAACATTTCGAATTCTTCGCAACATAATACTTCTTATCACAATCTTCATAAGACGTACATAGATCATCGCAGCATTTCTTCATCTCATCTTATGCCAGCGTTTGCTAAAAGACGTATTGCTGCTTCTTCTGCACCTTCTAGTAATGCTGCTATTGTGGGATCACAAAATTTGTCGAGCAGTGGAAATTCCTCTTATGGTCCCAATTCTCCTGTCGATACCCGTTCGCAAACGCCAACAGAGGTTAAAGATGGTTTATTTTACAGTAATATTTCCGGTGGAAATAACGGGAATATGCGCCAACGAAACAAGGATCAATTATACGATTATCTTCAACGCGGAAGTAGCGGCGGTCCGATCACTGGAGATGACCCCAACATATTTATATCACCTCAGAGAAAACTTTTAGGTATGCAACAAACTCAAATTAAATTTTTTAAAAATATTGTGTACTTTTTTTAAATCCGAAATAGGGTCGGCTTTAGTATACCCACGATTTCAGAGTTATAAGTGGTATGGTTGGATAGGGCTGATGCTCCAGATTAAGAATATATATAGTTCTTGCGCCAGCAAACTTATAGTTTTCGAGATGTTTGCATTTAAAGTTGAAAATTTTGCAAGTTTTATATTGCAATTTCTCGATTTCTAGTAATTATTTATTTTATAGTATGCACTTTTTATGCTTTTACATTTCACTTCATTGTTTCTACATATTTATTTTACGGTAATTATTTAGTTATTTGCTTAAAATAAGCATTTTATATTTTACACGAAGGTTCGGCTTTAGTATACCATCCCAGGATTTCGGGAATAAAATGAGTATGGTCGGATAGAGGAGATTCTCCAGATCACGAATATATATGGTTATAGCCGCAGGAAGCTTATAGTTTTCGAGTTATTCGCGTTTTAAGTTGAAAATTTGCAATATTTTAATTACATATTTTCGGTATATAAAATTAATTTTGCACTTATATTTTTCACTTTTATATACGCTAACACATCACTTATTCATTTGCACACATTTATTTTATATAATATAGTGCAAAAATAGCTTTTAATAAACATTTAAATTGTTGTTGAATTTGATTATTTAAGAATAACAAATGAATTACAAACTGTCATATAATTAGTGTTACGTTATCGACATCATTTGTAAAAATAAATGTGTCAAATAATCAGTGTTACTATAGTAAAATATTTTACAAACTAAAATAAAAAAAAAATATATAGAAATATTATACCCTAAATACAGGAAACATAATCGTTGATAAACATTAAAAAAAAATATAAAAAATTTAAGTGGCTGCTAATGTAAAAATGAGTTCTACGGGAGAAAAAAAATGTATATACCCGGTGTTGGACCGACCAGGGTTATTTTTTTTTGAAAAAAATTTGATACACCCCGGTGTTGGACCGACTAGGGTTATTTTTTTGAAGCCGTCCACGCAAAAAGGAGTTCTAGGCGAAAAAAATTTGATACACCCCGGTGTTGGACCGACCAGGGTTACTTTTTTGAAGCGCGGCCGATGGCCGCCAACGCAAAAAAGAGTTCATCGCGCAAAAAGAAGTTCTACGCGAAAAAAATTTGATACACCCCTGTGTTGGACCGACGAGGGTTATTTTTGTGAAGCGCGGCCGAAGGCCGCCCACGCAAAAAGGAGTTCAACGCGAAAAAATTCTGATACACCCTGGTGTTGGACCGACCAGGGATATTGTTTTTTATAGGTTGTTGATTTTCGTATTTGGGGTATAATCTGTTCCCTTTATTTCATTTAGTTATTATACAAATGATGGTGATAAGGTAACACTGATTATATGACAGTTTGTAATTCATTTGTTATTCTTAAATAATCAAATTCAACAACAATTTAAATGTTTATTAAAAGCTATTTTTGCACTATATTATATAAAATAAATGTGTGTGCAAATGAATAAGTGATGTGTTAGCGTATATAAAAGTGAAAAATATAAGTGCAAAATTAATTTTATATATATCGGAAATATGTAATTAAAATATTGCAAATTTTCAACTTAAAACGCGAATAACTCGAAAACTATAAGCTTCCTGCGGCTATAACCATATATATTCGTGATCTGGAGAATCTCCTCTATCCGACCATACCCATTTTATTCCCGAAATCCTGGGATGGTATACTAAATTCTTCCCCATTTACCAAACGAATAAAAATGAATAAAAAATAGGATTATACCCCAAATACATAATATATCATGATTTTTGATCGGGCAGACCGCCGACGCCTAAAAGGAGTTTTACTCAAAAAAAGCTGACACCCCGTTGTTGGATCGGCCAGGATTATTTTTTTTTTAGAAGCGCGGCCGAAGGCCGCCAATGCAAAAAGGAGTTTTACTTAAAATAAAACCTGACACACCCCGGTGTTGGATCAGACAAGGTTATTTCTTTTCAAGCGCGGCCGAAGGCCGCCAATGCGGAAAGAGGTGGAACGCGAATAAATTTATGTTTTCCCCGGTGTTGGATCGGCCAGGGTTAGTTTTTTTTTGAAGCGCTTCCGTTTTGTCATTATCTTCACATTTATCAATTCCGCGTTTATGCCTGTGTCCAGGATACAAATTTAAAGTATATAAAATTTATAATTTATAAATATATAATTATTAAAAGTTAAGGTGTATTTAAAGAAATGAGTGCAAATTCATCAGGTAAGTAATATAAGTTTTAAATTGATAAAAATATAAGTTAAGGCACTTAAATAGATATGTGTCGGAGCGTCAACCAGCCGAGGTGTCGTAAAGCGAACCAATGTGCTTAAAGCGTCGGAAGTTAAATCAATGTGGAATATTGTAAAAATAATCTAAACATTTTATAGTAAAGAAAAATGTATTTTCTTTGCGGAAGAGCAAGGATTGATTTTAAAATCTAAAATGTGTCTACGCATAAAGTGCCAATGACGCTGCCATTAAATAAAAGTAGCACTGTTGGGGCGTTCCTATGCCGGAGAGGTGGTTGTCGGAACCGAACTGCATTGGCATGATCGAGCGATACCTGGTTCGATAACGCGAAAATTCCACTTCCTCAAACATTTTATCTATTGTATGCGTATGCATCTCATTGGTCGCATGCTGAAGTGAGGAAGAACAGTTTTATCAGAGAACCAGTTTTATCTAGCGCTACTATATGTGACTGGTATAATTACTGCCGCGAAGCCGTAGTATTATACCAGGTTGACCATCGGGTAGCGGTAGGTAAAATTGGTGGCCCTAGTAAAACTGTTCAAATAGATGAAAGCAAATTTGGAAAGGGGAAATACAATAAAGGTAATAAAATAAAAACATAATTTTTTTTTATGTAATTAATATATCTTTTCTTATTTTAGGGCGGAGAGTCGAAGGCCACTGGGTTCTTGGGATGGTTGAAGATGGGAGTGACGACCTTAGGCTGGTGGTATGTCCCGGCAATGTCAGGTCTGCTGAGGTGCTCATACCTTTGATAGAGAAGCACGTGACAAAAGGGAGCATTATATGTACTGATTGCTGGAAGGCGTACGATTGTCTGTCCAGCCACGGGTATGAGCACCGACGGGTTAATCACAGCGACCCCGATAATCCGTTCGTCGCAGAGGACGGGACCCACACTCAACGCATCAAGCCCCAGTGGCGCGTAATTAAACGATTTTTTATTAAAGACTTATAATAATGGTGATGATTTTTCCAATTTAATTTTTGAATTTATTTGGAGGAAAAATATTGCAAATAATCATTATGATCCTTTTGTACAATTATTAGATGCATTTAAACCTACTTATAAGCCTTAAAACTTTTTTTATTACAATGGAAAATTTATTTCAGAAGGTATTTGTTTCCTGCGATTAAGTTTTCATATTCATTTTTATTTGTTTGATAAATGTGTAATTATGGCAATACTTATTATCATGAATAATGAAATTTGTGTAGAATATAAAATGCTTATTTTAAGCAAATATCTAAATAATTACTGAAAAATAAATATGTAGAAACAATGTAGTGAAGTGTAAGTGTATAAAAAGTGCATAATATGAAAGAAATAATTACTAGAAATCGAGAAATTGCTATATAAAATTTGCAAAATTTTCAACTTTAAATGCAATTATCTCGAAAACTATAAGTTTGCGGCGGCAATAACTGTATATATTCTTAATCTGGAGCATCAGCCCTATCCAACCATCCCACCCTGAAATCATGGGATGGTATACTAAAGTTTCCCCGAAACCCGTCTCCGGGTTGTAGCCACAGTGAATAGCGTGTTTGATTAATAATATTAAAAAGACATGAAGACTATTGTCATAAGACGAATCATACATTATTTTTCCAACAGCTTCTTTTGGTATGGCTGGAACTCATTTGCGGAACTCGTATGCAAAACACTCTGCCAAAGTAAATTATATAGCGCTCTCACCCACTGCAATATGCGTCGTTTCTTTCACCAATTTGCTAAAATATTTGTGTGCAAAAATGTTCCCTACTTTTTTCCTTCGTTACTTGTAGTAACTATAAGTTTTTCACTTGCGACTTCATATAATACATTTTCTTGGCAACTTTGTATTAGTAATTGCTTTCAATAAAAATTTTTAAATAATGACTTATTTCCATAATAAATTTAAAGGTCGGCTTTAGAATACTGACCTAGGATTTCGGAAATAAAATGGGAATGGTCGGATAGAGGAGGTTCTCCAGATTCAATAACATTGAATTAAAACTATTTTTGCACTATATAATGCAAAAAAAAAATTTGTGTACAAACGATTTAATGAAGTGTTAGTGAAAATAAAAATGAAAAATGTGAGTGTAAAATTAATTTTAAATCCAAAAAAAACGTAATTCAAATAATGGTAGTGCAAATATCTCGAAAACTATTGGTTTCCTGCTATATATATTCTTGATCTGTGGAACCTCCTCTATTCGACCATACCCAGTTTATTTCCGAAATAATGGGACGGTATTCTAAAGTTTTCTAAAAATGAGTGCTGTGAGTTATTCTGTAACCCTTGATTTCTGAACGTAATATTTTTCTCTCTTACAGAGCAAGACCGCGAGCGAGACAAAGAACAAGAACTTCATTCTGACAGTAGACGACTATCATCACCCATATCTTTAGGCTTATGTAGATATAGCCACAATAACGGTGGCATCGCTCAAGAACGTAGAATCGGCAGCGGCCGTCTGCTACACCGCGACGTAAACTGGGATTATCGTGCTTCTCAAGACAGAGATAAAGGCCAAAACTTAAGCTCTGCCCCAATTCAAGATAAAGAAATATTAGCGCCAAATCATTTAAGTCAGGCTCGAGGTGGGGGGCGGTATTCAGAGCGAACTTCGGTTGGAAATGGATACTCAGACCGACGACATTTGGAACGGCGTGGCGGTGGTGACAATGACAATGTCCGAGATAAA
The DNA here is from genome assembly GCF_016617805.1 of Bactrocera tryoni. Lineage (NCBI taxonomy): Eukaryota > Metazoa > Arthropoda > Insecta > Diptera > Tephritidae > Bactrocera > Bactrocera tryoni. The sequence goes on along the minus strand of NW_024395824.1, from coordinate 18,866,204 downwards.
TATGAATACGTAAGCAATGCTCAGACACCAAATGCTCATGGTGGTGGTACTAGACGAGATATATATGCTGCTGAGTCTTCTTCAAATCAGCATTCTATATCTCATAATCGTAATAGACGGAACCAGAAATATCATGATAGGAATGAAGAGCCTGAATGGTTCAGTAGTGGTCCAACATCTCAACATGATACAATTGAATTGCGTGGATTCGAAGAAATTGACGACCAATACAATGAAAGCTCTAACGAAGGTATTGGTAGCACTAAGCGTACACATTTTCCAAATTCGTCGCGAAAAATAAGTGAAAGTTCATCATCTCGCGAGAGCAGTACTTTGAATTTGTCTAGCACGAAGTCAAAAGAGCAATTACATCTATTATTAGATCACGAGAATGTTGACAATAAAACCGTAACTTTATCACCAGGCACTTTGCCATCCGGCAACAATATAATTTCTTTTGAAAACATAGATTCTCTCCGTGAGGAAGAGGGAAGTAAAGTGTTAAAAGGCAATGGTGACAGCAAAAAGAACGCTAAACGATTAGGACGAAGCAATGAAACTTTTGATGCGACACTTCCAGATTTTATGCTCGAAACTGAAGAAATTTCAAAAAAGTCAAACACTTCCAGAGACTCAGAGTTCAATTTTGATGTCTTCCTAAATCCTAATCTTGATCCCCTTAAACACTCGTTAATGTGTGGAGACAATTCCAATAATGAGAATGAAGTAATAGGTAGCTCTCGATTTAGCCGTTGGTTCGCTAATAAAACTGTAGGTAATGATGGACAATTCGGAAATTGCAATGCAAACAATACAGCTATGGATTTCATTGAAAGTGACACCAAAAATGAAAGTAATACTCTGATGGAATTTCTTAACAAACTGCCAGCTTTACCGGATTCTGTTATAACGCAAAAAGGTACATGTTTGTTGTTTGACAATATTAAGGGGTTAAGTATAGTCAAAAATTGGCAAATTAACTATGTATTAAAAAAGATGTCGACTTGTTTTGAAAGCAATTTGAATAAAAATTTATCAAGGATATTGTGGAATTCAGTAGAGAAATGCGTCGTTGTCAGAATTGCAAACCAATATTCGATTCCTATTATTATTTCTTCTTTTCTTCTTCTTTACGAAGACCCGACTGTCGTGGGAACGGAGTCTTCCTCTTCCTCAGCTTCCCCCGGCGGGTACTGCTTCAAATACCTTCATAGCTGGAGTGTTTTCGTCCATTCGGACAACATGACCTAGCCAGCGTAGCCGCCTCCTTTTAATTCTCTGAACTATGTCAATGTCGTCGTACATATATCTCATATAGCTCATCGCTCCATCGAATGCGATATTCACCGTGGTCAGTGCACAAAGGACCATAAATCTTTCGCCGAACTTTTCTCCCGAAAACTCTCAACGTCGACTCATCAGCAGGACGGGAATTATGAGCGATATATAGAGTTTGGTTTTTGTTCGTCGAGAGGGGACCTTACTTTTCAATTGCCTACTCAAGCCGAAGTAGCACCTGTTTCCAAGAGTTATCCTGTGATGGATTTCCAGGCTGACATTGCTGGTGGTGTTTACGCTGGTTCCCAAATATACGAAACTATTTACAACTTCAAAGTTATGACTGTCAACAGTGACGTGAGAGCCAAGTCGCGAGTGCGACGACTGTTTGATGACAGGGGTTGTTTCGTCTTGCCCTCGTTCTCTGCCAGACCTATTTGCTTTCGCTCTTTGTCCAGTCTGGAGAAAGCAGAACTAACGGCGCGGGTATTGAGGCCGATGATATCAATATCATCGGCATACGCCAGCAGCTGGACACTCTTATAAAAGATTGTACCCGCTTGATTAAGTTCTGCAGCTCGAATTATTTTCTCCAGCAGCAGATTGAAGAAGTCGCATGATATGGAGTCGCCTTGTCTGAAACCTCGTTTGGTATCGAACGGCTCGGAGAGGTCCTTCGCGATCCTGACGGAACTTTTGGTGTTGCTCAACGTTAGTTTGCACAGCCGTATTAGTTTTGCGGGGATACCAAATTCAGACATCGCGGCATAAAGGCAGCTTCTTTTCGAGCTGTCGAAAGCAGCTTTGAAATCGACGAAGAGGTGGTGTGTGTCGACTCTTCTTTCACGGGTCTTTTCCAAGATTTGGCGCATGGTGAATATCTGGTCGGTTGTTGATTTGTCAGATCTAAAGCCACACTGATAAGGTCCAATCAGTTTGTTGACGGTGGGCCTTAATCTTTCACACAATACGCTCGATAGAACCTTATACGCGATGTTGAGGAGGCTTATTTCACGGTAGTTGGCGCAGATTGTAGGGTCTCCTGTTTTATGGATTGGGCATAGCACACTTAAATTCCAATCGTTGGGCATGCTTTCGTCCGACCATATTTTACAAAGAAGCTGATGCATGCACCTTATCAGTTCTTCGCCGCCGTGTTTGAATAGCTCGGCCGGCAATGTCGGCCCCTGCCGCTTTGTTGTTCTTCAGGCGGGCAATTGCTATTCGAACTTCTTCATGGTCGGGTAATGGAACGTCTGCTCCATCGTCATCGATTGGGGAATCGGGTTCTCCTTCTCCTGGTGTTGTGCGTTCACTGCCATTCAGCAGGCTGGAGAAGTGTTCCCTCCATAATTTAAGTATGCTTTGGGCATCAGTGACTAGATCACCTTTGGGGGTTCTACAAGAGTACGCCCCGGTCTTGAAACCTTCCGTAAGTCGCCGCATTTTTTCGTAGAATTTTCGAGCATTACCCTGTCGGCCAGCTTATCAAGCTCTTCGTACTCACGCATTTCAGCCTCATTCTTCTTCTGTCTACAAATGCGTCTCGCTTCCCTCTTCAACTCTCGGTATCTATCCCATCCCGCACGTGTAGTGGTCGATCGTAACGTTGCGAGGTAGGCAGCCTGTTTTCTCTCCGCTGCGACACGGCACTCCTCGTCGTACCAGCTGTTCTTTTGCACTTTCCGAAAACCAATGGTTTCGGTTGCAGCTGCACGTAAGGAGTTTGAAATTCCGTCCCACAGTTCCCTTATACCGAGTTGTTGACGAGTGCTCTCAGAGAGCAGGAGTGCAAGCCGAGTAGAAAATCGTTCGGCAGTCTGTTGTGATTGCAGCTTTTCGACGTCGAACCTTCCTTGTGTTTGTTGGCGTGCGTTTTTTGCTGCACAGAGGGGGGTGCGAATCTTAGCTGCAACAAGATAGTGGTCCGAGTCGATGTTAGGGCCTCGGAGCGCACGCACATCTAAAGCACTGGAGACGTGTCTTCCGTCTATCACTACATGATCGATCTGGTTGGTAGTTTTTCGATCCGGAGACAGCCAGGTAGCTTGATGAATCTTCTTATGCTGGAATCTAGTACTACAGATAACCATATTTCGGGCCCCGGCGAAGTCAATCAGCCTCAACCCATTTGGAGATGTTTCCTCGTGGATGTTGAATTTACCGACTGTTGCGCTAAAGATACCTTCTTTCTCCACCGTGGCGTTAAAGTCGCCAAGCACGATTTTGACATCGTGACGGGTGCAGTTCTCATAGGTGCGCTCCAAGCGCTCATAGAAGGCTTCTTTAGTCACATCGTTCTTTTTTTCCGTCGGGGCGCGGTCGCAAATCGGCGATATTTTGGAGAACATCAACCAGCTGGGCAGTGGCACCTTCCCAATTAGGGAACCGAACATTCCAGGTGCATGCCCTCAAATCGTAGTTCTTATTTCGTTTGCCATGGTGGTCATCAAAAGAGGGATCTCTCATCCGAGGCAGTTGGTAAACTTTCATTGGGTGCGCTTTTTACGTGGCGGGTCTTAAACCCAGCGCACAACCCTATATATATGTTTACTTATGTGATAAAACTTGCAAATAACTAAATTTGGAAACAATTATATTTAAGTTTTTGATGAGTTCTATTGTATTGAAAAATGTCAACGAAAACAATAAAAGGAAGCTTTTAAGTGATCACGAAATCCGCTTGATGCACCAGGCGAATCGCATGAGAAATTTAGCTTACATTAACTTGTATGTTGGTATACATTCTTACTCTACAGATTTACAGTAACGGACAATAAAATGGAATCAGAGCATTTGTTTTGAAACAACGGTATAATTTTTTTGAACATTTTCATTTATGTAGTAACTTTTTTGTGTAATAACAAATGTATTCATTTGTACTTAAAAAAAAGAAAGGATTGGCGAGTTTAACAGTTAACTGTAATTTTAAAAGTGTAAATAGCGTGCTTTGTGTATAATGAAAAAATAATAGAATCAATAGCGAAGTAATTTCATAAACAAAAAATATTGATTCTGCTTATATTAACTTTATTAGATCTGTGTAATGAATATTTGTATAAAATATGTACATATGTATTTATGTAGAATTATTTTTCTAGCAAATCAGGGAGGAGTAGGGAGGAAGGAAAATTTGCGAAAGAAGGATCACACGTAAATAGAAATTGCAAACATATCGAATATGCTTCAAAAATGTGAGTTTAGTGCCTTAAAATTTTCAAAAAAAAAGCTTGAGACCACAAAAAAAGACTGCGGAATTCGATCAATATATTGCAAGATTGTCACTGTGCGATCCGTTTAGAATCGTTGCAGCCATTCAACAAGAATTAGGTGCACAAATTTATTCAAGAATGGTAAGAAGACGACTTGTAGGAAAGTCTCTTTGGCACATTTTTCCTAAAGGCTGGTTTCTGTAAAAATTTATTTTTTTATTGTAAGATATTATTTTGATTTGTTCTCCGAATTTTTTAAATTTTTATTTTACTTTTGTTATCGCAATATTTATGAATTATTTTTTTTTGTAAATATTTTTACTGTAACTGATAGCACTTGACATGAAGTAAATAATAAAAACTTATTTTAGTTGAATTTAAATCACATTCATATTATTTTATATTAAATTAATACTAATTAAAAAATTAATACTAAGGATGATTCTATTTTATTGTTCGTAACTGTATATAACATCGACTGAATAAAGACGCATTTGGGTGCTAAATTGCGTTTCTAACGTTTTGGAAATCCTCTTAAAATATCTAGATATTTTTCCATAAACTCAATAATTATGACATTTTTTATTGTTATTCTGTCATCTTTTTGCTTTGTTTCTGATGAAAAAACCGATCAAACTAACGGAAACTATTTCTGTGATACCAAAAAGCGATACAGTTTCTATTTGGAACGTTAAACCTGTAATATCTGAAATCATGACATATACTACATTTATTTTATCCGTTTCAATTCCGACTCCGACAACTATTGGATTCTGGAACACCCCTGAACAATTTTAAAAGTAATATTTGTTTGTGTTGATCTAGTTTCAAACGAAGCTCCTTGCGATGACCATCACCAATCATTGGATATTCACCTAAATCAATCGGGCAAAAAATCAGTTTTATAAGTAGTTAATTGAAGAAATTAATTCTTTTTTAATTAATAAAGTGGCGGCCTCAGGAATTTTATTTCCATATTTTTTCGTGTAAAATCAACATTTTATAAAAAAATCGCAAATAAAGAAGGCCTTTGATCAGGCAATAGATTTTCAATTTTTCAAGTAGTAAAAATCATTAAAATATATTTCGAGCTGTGGCATTCACCAGGTCAAAAACAAAGTTCTGAGAAGACACATTTCAAGTTCCAGGCTCAATTTGCTTTCCAACTCCAATTATTTATATACGCTATGGACACATAAATAGCACACTTGGTCATCAAATAAGAAAACATTTATTTATTCCTTAAGTTTATCATTTACGGATTTAAGAAAGCATGCGTTTTATATTAAAAATTATTCACTTTAATATTACTAAAACTCTAAAACAATAAATATTTTATTATCGCCAAAAAAAGACAAAAACATCAATATCCTATATGAAAGCTGGGACACATATATAGCACAATCTGAAAAGTGGTTTAAAAAAGGGTACAAAAATGTTTAAAAATTATTTAAAAAAATTGTAAAATTGTTCATTTCGTTAGTATTTTGTACTATATCCATCATTTTTAATCACCCACTCACATCTTTGCTGCATGCTGTCCACCAGTTCTTGACATCGTTCCTTTGGGATTGAATACCAAGGCTTCTCAATTCCAGCCCATAAATCATCAAAATTTTTGAATTTTTTGCTTGCTATTTTGAACTTGATATCATTACATAAATTTTCTATTGGTTTCAGATCTGGTTTTGCACAGGGGACTCATATATTTTACATTTTTTATTGCCGAGATCATGCTTAACTACCTTTGCGGTGTGCTTCGGATCATTGTCTTGCATAAATGTCCAGTTTATGAGCATGGATTGAAATGCAAATGGATCCATTTTATTTTTCAGTATATCCAAATACTAAAACTGGTCCATTTTACCATTTATTCGAACAATTGGCGCGATGTCATGCCATGAAAACACGCCCCCGACTATGATACTTCCACCGCCTTGCTTAATGGTTTTTTTTGGTATACCTAGGTTTTAGGGATTAACCTTGTGGACGACGTACAAATGTTTTTTCAACTGAAACCTTCCTATTTATCTTGGTTTTGTCGATCAAAAACACGTTCTTCCAAAATTATGCTGGTTTGTCTCTGTGGGCCTTTCCAAATGCCAGTCGAATTTTGATGTGGCGTTTTGACAGGCGTGGTTTCTTACTGGTAATTTGTCCAAAGAGATGAGATGCGTTTAGTCGTCTTCCTACAAGCTTTCTGGACATGACCACACCATATTCGTAATTAACTTCGATCATAATTTCTCTGGCTGGCTTAAACGGATCCGCTTTGCTCTTCCGTACTATGTTTTTGTCAACACTATTATCAGTTTTACGTGGTCTTAGTTTTCTTGGTATCTTTTTATTGACACAAGATGGGTATGTTTTGTTGCATAAAGAGCATTTTATAACATTTTTGGAGAGTAATGTATTTTTTCAGCAATTTTGGCAGGATCTTTTCGTTTTTTGCTCACATTAGACATAAGGACTCTATTTTCCGGCGTGGAATGTTTTCTCTTTCTCATTTGAATGAAATATTGATGAAATAATTATATATTCGCAAAATTAAATTAAAAACATACGAGAACCTCACACAAAATTAAAAAAAAACTACGAACTTAAAAATGTGCTATTTATGTGTCCACCTCAAATCAACACTATACGCAATAAAATTGTCGCGTACAAAATTTAATAGAAAATATACAGTAATTTTGTGTAGGGAAATGAGCCTCATACTGGTGACAAATAGATACATACCAAATTTTCACTGTTCAACTACTTTAGGATTAAAGAAATTAGAATTAATATGGGATTCAGATGTGTGCTATTTATATGTCCATGGCTGTATATGTATGAGATATTATACATTGCACGAAAAAGAACGATTTTTCGAAAATTCTAAGTACACTTAACCCCTTAAGTACAGTTCTTGTAAGAGAAACATTGCTTTTAATTCTTTTATGCTCTTCTTAACTTCATTGTGTAGTTACCGCTATCACGAGTGTAGAGGAACTGGAAGCGCGTATGGGTGTCATGAATACAACAAATGAAGTTTTACCGGCGACACACCATGTCGATATGCCTAACAAAAAAGATGAGGAAAGAGTGCTTAGTATGATTCCTTCAATTGCAAATGCGCAGTTAATCTCAGAACACCCTCAAGCTGGGGAAATTGAAGCATTTAAAAAGGTACTTGAACAACTAGGAACAGGAAATAAACAGCTACAGCAGCAGCATAACCAAACACAACAGCATGTACTACCACACAATCTGCAGTCAAATGTTTTGATATCGCCACAACATCGATCTGACCCGATGCCTCCGCTTAATATTATGCAAACAGGAGCTGCTCCAAATCTCTCACAACAAATAATTGTTAAAAATGATGAGCTGAAAAAGATTTTGCTTTCACAGGGATATCATCAGCAGCATCAAAGCAATGAAGAAAGTAATATTATGTCTCAGTCGCAGCCGCAGCCAATTCCACTAACTGTATTGTTTGGGAATCATCCTCAAAAGCGTATGGAACAGAATTTGTTTCAAGGTATACAACGTGGTGTAGTGTCAATAAATTTTTTGGAACAGCAACTTAATAACCCGAATACGTCACCGTCTATAAAAGAAGCAATTACTACAGTTCTCCGTGACGCATCTACGATGGCAACATTGCACAGCAATGTTCCACACAATCAACAGAACTGTGGACTTATTGGATCAATCCTCCACCAAGGCCCCAGTAATTCACCGATCCAACCGCCACAGCAACAGCAGATTTTGCAGCAAATTCAGAATGTCATGGTTCCAGGACAAAGAGAACGAATTTCACTTCTGCCACATCAGGCTTCAAATCACCAAGCTATTCCGTGCCAACGAGAAATGCAATTTCACACACACGCCATCATGCAAAATGCTACGCTAAAGAAAAAAATAGAGGAACAACAGGATTCAATTAGACGACGCCAAGAAAATCATCTACAGTCAAATAATAGGTTAGGATTAAATGAAGTAGATACGCAACAAAAGAATATTCAGCAAATGCAAATTTCAAGTAACATGCAACAGCAAACTGCAGGAACACAACAGCAAGCTCAACCAACCCGACATATTAATTCGCCTACGCCTTTGGCTTTTACACCAACATCGGTGTTGCGTAAGATGACTGCTGAAAAAGATAATTCGAACTCAAATCCAACAACTCTACATCATAACATGTTAAACTCTGTACTACAGCAGCAAAATAAAGCCATGGCACAAAATACATTTATAAATCCAACCAACAACCAACATCAAATGCAACAGCCCACGTCCACTCTACCACGGATGATACTTGGTGGGAATAACACACAGCAACAACAACAGCAAATGAGTAACAATAATTCGTTGCCGCCACAATCCTTAAACCAAACACCTCAGCAGCAAGCGGTCCAACCTTTACGCAACTCAATGGCACAAATAAAATGGCCACTACATTTAGTAAATCAAAGTATCACTGCTATTAAACCGATGGGTAAGCATATCAGCTGTTTACAAATGTGTCAGACCCATAAAAAAACATTTTGACAGCAACCATAAAATTGGTTGCATTAATCTTATATTTACTCAATTAACCAGATTTTTTCTCTCAAAAGTGTCACTTTTTCCACGGGCCTGCCTGCCAAATTTTTCGGTACAACCATAAACTATCTTTGCTAAAGCGAGTTCATCAGGAGCTTCTGACAAAAAAAAAAATGTAGAATTTTATTACAAAAAATTAGAGCATCGAAAAAAAGTGTAAACACTACAGTAAATAGAAACTAAGTTTTTTTCTCTTTGGTTTTGCTAGTAACTTATTTTATTTTTTAAATGTAAAACATAAGTAATGGTTGAGAGGTTTCCACTTCATTCGACAGAAAATTGTAAACAAAAAAATTAATTTTAAAAGTGATGTCTTTTGATCCAGTTCCAATTTAAGCTCCGCGGGGTGACTGTGACTAATACTTCGAAATTCAACTAAATCAATCCGCCAAAAAATTAGTTTCATTAATAGATATTTTAGTGCCAGATTGAAACTTTTTGAGAAACGCTTCAATTAATTTCATTTGTATGTTTGTGACTTCTTATAGTGGCACTAAAGCTAAATGGCTCTGCGTCAAAATGTACAATTAACAGTTGTTACCAGTTTAAAAACATAGTTTTTAGAAAAACGCATTGAAGTTTTACACTCAATTTATTTAAAGCTATAGCTACTGTGAATGTTCCAAAACGTCCGAGTATTTTTTCTAATTATCGAATAAATCGAAAAAATCTGTCTTATTTTATTGAAAATTTCAGAGAATATTTCTAATTTATTATACTTAAATTAGATTTACATCTATAATCTCCATTGCCCCTATTATTTTGTTTTGTATACGCATGTTTCCTATCAATAACTGTTAGATACCTCTTCTTCTTAATTGGCGTAGACACCGCTTACGCGATTATAGCCGAGTTAACAACAGCGCGCCAGTCGTTTCATCTTTTCGCTACGTGGCGCCAATTGGATATTCCAAGCGTCAGGTCCTTCTCCACTTGGTCCTTCCAACGGAGTGGAGGTCTTCCTCTGCTTCCCCCGGCGGGTACTGCATCGAATACTTTCAGAGCTGCAGTGTTTTCGTCCATCCGGACAACATGACCTAGCCGGGGTAGCCGCTGTCTTTTAATTCGCTGAACTATGGCAATGTCGTCGTATATCTCGAACAGCTCATCGTTCCATCAAATGCGACATTCGCCGTGGCCAATGCGCAAAGAACCATAAATCTTTCGCAGAACTTTTCTCGCGAAACATCAGTTGATGTCATTGTCCAAGCCGCTGCACCATATAGCAGGACGGGAATTATGAGCGACGTATAGAGTTTGTTTTTGTTCGTTGAGAGAAGACTTTACTTTTCAATTGCCTACTCAGTCCGAAGTAGCACTTGTTGGCAAGAGTTATCCTGCATTGAGTTTCCAGGCTGACATTGTTGGTGGTGTTTTACACTGGTTCCAAGATAGACGAAATTATCTACGATTTCAAAGTTATTACTGTCAACAGTGACGTGAGTACCAAGTCGCGAGTGCGACGACTGTTTGTTTGATGACAGGAGATATTTCGTCTTGCCCTCGTTCACTGCCAGACCCATTTTCTGTGCTTCCTTGTCCAGTCTGGAGAAAGCAGAACTAACGGTGCGGGTGTTAAGGCAGATGACATCATTATCATCGGCATACGCCAGCAGCTGTGTACTCTTATAAAAGATTGTACCTGCTCGATTAAGTTCTGCAGCTCGAATTATTTTCTCCAGCAGCAGATTGAAGAAGTCGCGCGATAGGGAGTCGCCTTGTCTGAAACCTCGTTTGGTATCGAACGGCTTGGACAGGTCCTTCGCGATCCTGACGGAGCTTTTGGTGTTGCTCAACGTCGAAAGCAGCTTTGAAATGGACGAAGAGGTGGTGTTTGTCGATTTTTTTTTCACGGGTCTTTTCCAAGATTTGGCTCATGGTGAATATCTGGTCGGTTGTTGATTTGCCAGGTCTAAAGCCACACTGATAAGATTCAATCAGTTCGTTGACGGTGGGCTTTAATCTTTCACACAATATGCTTGATAGAACCTTATATGCGATGTTGAGCAGGCTTATCCCACGGTAGTTGGCGCAGAGTGTGGGGTCTCCCTTTGTGTGGATTGGGCAGAGCACACTTTAATTCCAATCGTTGGGCATGCTTTTGTGCGACCATATTTTACAAAGAAGCTGAAGCATGCTCCTTCTCAGTTCTTCGCCGCCGTGTTTGAATAGCTCGGCCGGCAATCCATCGGCTCCCGCCGCTTTGTTGTTCTTCAGGCAGGTAATTGCTATTCGAACTTCTTCATGGTCGGGCAATGGAACGTCTGCTCCATCGTCATCGATTGGGGAATCGCTTTGGGCAGCTACCGCTCGCTTCATCCCGGCTGGAAGAATCGCGGAAATCCGCCCCAATTTCCCAGCCGAAGCAACCGTTTTAGCTAATGAGCGCGACACCTTACGCCATGCCGATCCCGGGGATCCCCGAATAAGGGATCTCAATTTGGAGATTCGGCGAATGGTAAACCAACATAAGCGAACGAAATGGATAGAGCACCTGAAGTCCTGTAACCTCTCCACCGGAGTGAGTAAGCTTTGGGCTACTGTCAAAGCTGTGTCTAACCCGAAGAGACATGACGACCGAGTTGAAGTTCAATTCAATGGTCATGCCTCTTCGGACCCGAAGAAGTGCGCGAGCTATTTTAGCCGGCAATTCACACTGCACCCTTCGGTAGACAAAGCTAAACGATGTGTTAACCGACGGCTGCGCAAAATGCCAAACGAAGGCGCGCCACTTACTTTCACCGATGAGGAGGTTCAGGGTGCCCTCAAAAAAGCAAAATCATCTAAATCCATTGGCCATAGGATATCTCACCAAGGTCCTCAATCTGTCGCTGACCACTCTTCAAATACCCGATGTGTGGAAAGTCGGAAGAGTGGTCCCACTACTGCAACCTGGGAAACCCGCCAACAAAGGGGAATCTTATCGACCGATAACTCTCCTCTCCCCAGTAGTGAAGACACTTGAGGCCTTGCTACTCCCGACCTTCACTCACCACATGAGCCTAGCCAGCCACCAGCATGGATTCCGAAAAGTGCACAGCACCACCACAGCACTTAGCGTCATAAACGACCAGATAGTTCGTGGCCTCAACCAGAAACCACCCTGCGAAAGAACGATCCTCGTAGCGTTGGACCTGTCAAAAGCTTTTGACACGGTCAATCACACAACGCTACTGCAGGACATCGAAACAACTACGCTCCCTCCAGGGCTAAAGCGGTGGACCATGAACTATCTGAGCGGTCGCCAGTCATCCGTACTATTTCGAGATAAAACATCTAAACTGAGAAGAATTAAACAGGGGGTTCCGCAGGGTGGTGTCTTCTCCCCATTACTGTTTAACTTCTACATCTCGGAACTCCCACAACCACCAGAAGGAGTTGCCATAACCTCGTACGCTGATGACTGCACGATATTGGCGTCGGGCAGCAGTTCCTGCTGGGATGCTTTCACAGAAATCACCCCTGCAGTCATCTGCTTGGAGCGGAACCGCCTCCTAGGATCATCAAAAGGTCATTCCTGGATTACGTCGACGACGTCGTACAGTACGCCGACCGGACTTCGGACGCAACTAACTTTAGAAAGGTACTGACCGCCATTCACAGCGGAGCCATCAACACCTTCACCGACTCCCTTTCCGTGAATGGCGTTCTTGGAGTCAAACCACCACCCATCGCAGACGAAGAGCTCCAGCTGCCGCGAGAAACGCGTGTGACCCTTGCGCAACTACGTTCTGGATACTGTAGCAGGTTAAACTCCTACTTATCCAGAATAGACCCTGACATACCCGACGTATGTCCTGCATGCAACGAGTCTCCGCATGATACTGACCACCTCTTTGCATGCCCCATAAACCCCACCCATTTAACATCCTCCTGCCTTTGGTCCGACCCCGTCGAAACAGCACGTTTCTTGGGCCTACCGTTAGATGACATCGACGACAACACAAATGACATTTACCATCCCAACGGGGATTGAATTTCCGTTAAAAAAACAACAACAACAACAAACAAACAAAAAAAATCTAGTGAAATTTTCAAACATACCTAACACACGACCTAATATATATTTTTTTAATTTACACAGGGCGACCAATTTTAAAAGCTCCTTTACCACCACAATCTGGCAATCACCCACAAATACCGCAGCTAAATCAAATGATGTTTAATAAGTTAGATTTTCAACAAGTGCAACAAAACCGTTTGAAAAACAACCAGACCCCTCAACATGTTTTAAGCCAGTCCACGCCACCATTTTCGCAACACGCGTTGGTGTCACAACAAGCACCAAACCACACTAACTTAATTCCTCATGTTCAACATCAGCAACAGTTATATCAACAACAACAACGTATTCTAGCGTTGCAAAGACATCAACAACAATTCCACCTACAACAACAGTTGCACCAACAACATTCAATTGATACAACCAATCGAAATAGTTCGTTTAGTAATTGTTTTATCTATGTAATTTATAACTTAAAGATTTCATTTTCTTGCAGTTTGTATGCAGACGTCACTTGCCAATGATAGTAATGGTATGATAAATAACGCTGCTGCTACTGCTACAACTGCTGCCGCCAGCATAATAAATTATCAGCGTGATGGTGGTTTGTCTCCCACGAGTAATCAATTGGCGCAGTGGTTTTCGCCCGAGTTACTTGCTCAAGCATCTGCTGGAAAACTTCCGCTCCTGAATATGAATCAAGCGTTATGTCTAGAAGATTTCGAGAGAAATATACAACATTCCTCAGCACCAGTGAGCAACTAATGTCACAGGGTGGAAATATTATGTTTAAAGTTGTGTATAACTTAGGAAACATGTTAAATAATATTTTTTATTAGATGGCTTGGTGACACTAAATAAGCAGAAAGTATATTCTATATGAATTTAGATTTAATTTTGAAATTGTCGGAAGTAAAACGTTTTTAATATCAATTGGTAGTAAATAAAAAGTCTAATATAGCGTTCTGTCATAATTATAAATATTACACCATATGCGTATGAAATAGTATCTCAATTATTGTAAATGAATAATTTAGATTTCAAAACGATTGTAGTTTATAAAGTGTAAAAAATATAACTAAATTAGATGACGGCAAACAATTACAATAAGAACACCCGTAAGTATTTCACTTTATGATACAAATAAAAAATTTTACCAGCAGCCTAACCAGTTTGCGAAATATTACTCACATACACACAGGCATAGAACTCGTTCAAACACTTCAAATTTCTAACACTTGATAGCGGGCAGTATAGGCGCCAAGAAAGAATGAAAGAAATTGCATTCACACAAGGATTCTTTGTCCCCCACATATAAATCTCACTTGTTGCTGCTGGGACGGTTATCTAGGTCCTCGTTAGGCTGGTAAGGTTCAGATAAGTAGACATCGAGGTCATGCAACGGTAGGCCCAGGAAACGTGCTGTTTCGACGGGATCGGACCATAGGAAGAAGTATCCAGAACAAAGGTGCGCAAGAGTCACTCGGTCCTTGCGGCAACTCGAGTTCGTCGTCTGCAATACGCGGTGGTTTGACATGCGGTCGGTGAAGATGTGTATGGCTCCAATGTGAATGGCAATGCGTGTATAAGTTCGCAGCGTCCGAAGCCTGGGGTCGAATCGTTACATCCGTGCACGGATCGGCAAACAGACGAAAGAAAATCACGTGATACGTCAATCGTATGCGGTGATTGGCATTATGACACGATAGCAAACGGATCGTAATATATTTTCAATTCGCAATAGTTTTTAAATTCCACATTGCTTTGGATCGTATTTTTAGGTCACAATAGATGTAGAACTGTCAAAACTTAAAAAAGCTAATTAAATATCAAAATGAATCCAACATTGTTTTTTAATTTGAGCTCTAGTGAAAGTGATGGGCATAAAAAAATAGTGCGGAGATATCTAAGAGATCGTAGCAATAGCGTAGGTATAAAAAAAATTATGAATCCTCATTAACAAAATTTTCCTTATAGATGTATCGTTGAACAAAGCATTGGAATCTTAAAAATACGATGAGGCTTTTAGGATATGGCAAGAGAAGAGGGTATCACCCCCCAAAAGTGTAAGATTTGCTAACGTTTGTGAGGCATTACATAACATCTGCATAAAATTGACAATAAGTTACGACCCTAAAAGTTGCAGTTCTTATCACACACAATAAATGGACACCGGCGTAGCGAACCACTTCACCGCAATCGACCAAACGATAAGAGATCAAATAAAGTATTCTTCAATAAATTTAATTCAAAAATGTGTATGTCCTTAATCTTGTAAATAATTTTATTTTTATTGTCAACTGAAATACAAAAATTTTGTTCATATAAATTTTTTTTTAATTTTTAATGAGATATTCCATTCATTGGTTTCTTGTTGATGTTCTTTATTACTAAAAATTATAAAACACTTGAAAATTTAAAAAAATTTTGCTCACATCTCCATAAATTTGTCTATTACGATTGGTAGTTTGATATACTCGTTCACGTATGTCATCATGCCAGACTACGATAGAAGCGTTACGATCACGTATTGTCATAATACGAAATACAGGCTTTTACGTGACGAGTGATACGTTCACGGATGTAACGATTCGACCCCTGGCCAACGTACTGTCTAATGTCGTCGACGTTGTTAGGGAAATACCTTTTGATGTTCCTAGGAGGAGGGTCCGCTTCAAGCAGGAAAACACCTTAGCAGAAACTGCTGACGGGGGAGTTCATTATGTTCCTTAACTGAAAGTATACGGGCCTCACTATGTAGACGTTCCATCAGAGGCATCCCGTTATAGTCCGGAGTGCAGAGTGAGTATGGTCGCTCTGGATTTTGTGGGGAAAAACTTAGGTTTACATTTGAGTATATACCATCGATTCCATTATCCGACGTAATTATCGTACAATCATCAGCGTACGAGGTGATAGAAAATCACTTCCTTCACACGACAGTCGGGTCTACTTAACCGGAACGGACCCGGAGAATTCTCTCCCTACGATAACAACAACCACATAGAAATTCCGTCTGGTGGTTGAGGGAGACGTAGAACTTGAACTTGTTTAGTTCATAGTCCAACTTTTCAATCCTGGGGGGCCAACAACGCTTTGTTCTTCAAGTGGGTAAGTGCTTTTCGAACTTCTTCATGGTCGGGTAATGGAACGTCTGCTCCATCGTCATCGATTGGGGAATCGGGTTCGCCTCCTCCTGGCGTTATGCTTTCACTGCCATTCAGCAGGTTGGAGAAGTGTTCCCTTTATAATTTTAGTATGCTCTGGGCATCGGTTTCTAGATCACCTCCTTGGGTTCTACAAGAGTGTGATCCGGTCTTGAAACCTTCTGTAAGCCGCCGCATTTTTCCATAGATTTTTCGAGGATTACCCCTGTCGGCCAGCTTATCAAGCTCTTCGTACTCGCGTATTTCGGCCTATGGTTTCTCTCCGCTGCGACACGACGATCCTCATGGAAAACCATTGGTTGCGTTTGCAGCTGTACGTAAACGCTTGAAATGCCGTCCAGCAGTTCGATATACCGAGTTGGTGATGAGTGCGCTCAGAGAGCAGGAGTGCATGTCGAGTAAAAAACAGTTTGGCTGTGTGTTATGATTCCAGCTTCTCGACGCCGAACCTTCCTTGTGTTTGTTGATCTGCGTTTTTTGATGCACAGAGCGGGGTGCGTATCTTGCCTGCAACAAGATAGTTGACCGAGTCAGTGCTAGGACCCCGGAGCGTACGCTCGTTTAAAACACTGAAGACGTGTCTTCCGTCTATCCCAAGATCGATCTGTTTGGAGGCTTTTCGATCCGGAGGCAGCCAGGTAGCTTGATGAATTTTTTTATGCTTCTAATCTAATACTACAGATAACCATATTTCACACCTCGGCGAAGTCGAACATTTTTCATTGGGGGCGCACTCAGCGCTCAACCCTAAGGAGAGATGGTTCGCCTTTTCTCTTTAGCTCGCCTTCAAAAGGATGTTCTTTGGTTACCCAGAGGATACTTTGTTAAAAACCGGAAGTCGTTTGCTGCTTTAGCCATATGTAAAGAAATCGTTTCTTGCCTCTCCCAAGAATATAGCAATCAGAGATCTTTCCTCACTTGCGTGAACTTCTACATATGACCCCATCCTTATAAGGTTGAACACAAGCAATCTCGCTCGGATTGGATAGTCGCATGACAGCTGTATACTGCGGACTCAATCAAGTGAGCTATGACTTCCTTCGCGAAATTTAATTCTCCGGAGGCGGACTACATCTTTCCACCACTTTTGCAACATGAAAAGCAAGTTTTCCTGCCTTACCTTGTTCGGCTGATGAGAGATAGCATTGTGCTGGTAGGAAGGAAACACGATTTACTGGCGAAATTCTGTAGGTATTTAACCAACTTGCTTCTTACTAAAGAGTATGGAAAAGAGTTGATTATGAAATAAGATCGAAGGCACTGAAAATTTCTTTTTTACATTGGAATGTGGCAGCAAAAGTACGCAGATTGACGGAGGCCGGACTGCGCACTAAAATAGTTAAAACCACAGTAGGGGATAGCAGGATTTGCCTCGGCGCTACAAGAGGCTGCCCACTGCGTGGAGTGCTATTTCCCTTATTAAGGAGACTAGTCGTGAAAGACCTATTTGAATTGCTAACTATTATTTAATTTATGGGACAATTCGAAGGCACTATCTGTGTTCCAATCGGATTAGGCCTGGCAAAGGGAAGGTGCAGTGGATTTGGCCTGAACATCAACCTCTCGAAATGACAATCGACACTCAGGTCCCTGCTCGGCCTCAGGAGCCTATCCCTTGGCGGCTGAGAAGTGAAGATGACTTATATGGTCAAATATCTTCGCCTCGGGCTGGATTCCACTCTGCGGTGGAAGCAGTATATGAACCTGGCCATATTCAAAGCCACTAAATCACTAATAGTGTGAATCGAATAGCCGGAAAATTTTGAAGCTGCAAGTCAAGGATTATTGGGTGGATGTATACCATGATTGCGCGACCGATTATCACGTATGCCTAGTAATCAATCAGGCAAACACACACTGCTTCAAATGACAGCAAAAGGGTTTGGTATAGAGAAAGTAATCTCATCTCAGCAAATAAAGGCTATAAGTCCCCCCGGCTCTTCTCCCAAGGTACAGCATTACCCAAAAAGTAAACGTTACTAGAAAGTTCAAAGTTAAGATACATAGCACAATCAAGTGGTACACCGACGGCACGAAAAAGTCGGAGGGAATTGGAGCCGGAATCGCAGGACCGCGTACCATACTTTTCATACTTCATGAGAAATTTTCCGAGCACAGGTCTTTGATATAAGTCGGTATGTAGAGATTAACTTTCAACGCAACGAAAGTATCGCCATGCTCAGCAACATTCAAGAGGCACTTAAAGCGATCTCTGCTTATGAGATTAACTCGTTTCTGCTGCAGTAGTGCACAGAACGGCTGAACAGTCTATCAGGTCGTAGCCGAGTGCATCTCATGTACCCGTGTGTACCCGTTAACAAAGCTATAGCGGAAAATGAACTGGCTGGTGAGCTGGCCCGCTCCGCAGCATCCAACAAAATGGGATCCAAAATTTATTGCGAGTGGTTCTCATACCAAAAAAACGCTGACACTCAAGGACATGCGCCAGACCAAGTGGCTAATGGGTGGTTACAATCTAAACAAGATGAAAAACATAATCAATCTTCCAAATCTCGGCTACTTGTTTCATTCTGCACTGACTATTGTAAGCTCAAGAAGCACATATGTAACATGCGCTTAGCTTAGCCGAAAAGGCGAAGAAATTCCGCTTTTAAATAAGCGTCTACAACTGGGGGTTGGTTGTCGCAGTTGCATCGGGTGAAAACTTGCCCAAGAGAGGCAACAAAGCTACGAGGGATCACACAGCAAACTGAACCTAACGTGCACAGGCGGAGACGAAAACCTGGGCAACCACCCATCAGAGTTGAGGCCAGTAAGATTCAGATTTTGGTGTACTTGAAGCCCAGAATGAATTAGTTATGACAAACGGCTGGTAAGGGCAGCATTTTGTCATTGTGTGAAATCTTGCTGAAATGGCTGGCAGGCTAATGCTGTTGTCATCTCCGTCTCGCTTCAAGTACGTTCAATGAACGTCGCCATATTTTTGAGCGTACAAATTTAGTTGAGGCGAACTTCTGGATGTGAACATAAGCTCCCACAATACTTATGTCAACCCCGGCGTGACCATATATAACCACGGAGTACATATAGGCCAACTGTTACCACGTGCGAATATAGGCTTGAAGCAGAGACCCATTAGAACAAAGCGAACACACCGCAACAACAACAAGAGAAAACGCAACAAAACCAATATGATCAAGATAAGAAATACGTACAGTTTTCCGTTAGAGTAGTACTTTGATCCTCCACACTAATCACTACTCAAAAAACCACCGGACAAAACCGGGGAAAAGATAGCCTTTAGAGAAACTCCAGCCACTCAAGCAGAATCCGCAAAACAAGAAGAAGAGAGAAGGGCAGCACTCAGATTTGGCATTGGCAAAACAGAAAAATATCAGCATGGATGTTAAAAACGGAGTGGCACAGCTAGAATAACTCTTTGACTTAATCAAGAATTATTGTAGAAACTGGCTTACCTTAGAAAACGAGAAAAGTCGAGGGCAACTAAGCAGGCGCGCCACGATCCTGAACCAATTACCTCGAAACGAATCACGACAAGCCCAGTGGAACCTTGATAAACAATGCAACCACGTAGCGATGAGGGCAATGAATCCGTGATCATTCAACCAGCAGAAAGCAATAGCTTCACAGAGGTCTTTAAGAATATTCGCGGCAAGGTAAATCTTCAAGAAACAGATGTTAAGATTAAAGGGATCCACAAAACAAGAGACGGGCGTTATTATTAGAGCTTGAGAAGGGGCATACTAAAAACCCAGGTTCTATGAGGCACTCAAGACCATCTTTCAGGGATCGGAAACTCTGTATATAACTCTTCATCACGATAAAGGCGACGCTTTGTTGCAACAGACACGCGTTAAACCGCATCAAGACGCTCAAAAAGTTGTTTGCGCTGCTTTGGACCAGTGCCTTTGCGCAAAGCTCCCATTATGCTGCCTCTCCCAACTAAAAAGTAGGACACCAATCCCGCGGTCGGCGAAATGTACAGTATATGGGAATTAACACAATACATAAATATTCTACAGGTCAATATGCATAGATGCAAGGCTGCTAGCGCTCTAATCTCCCAGATGGAGACGGAGAACGGCTACGATCTAATCATCATAAGCGAGCAATATAAGGAGAAAGAGAGGGGAACCTGGCTGTAAGAAAGCAGTTGAACCGTCGCTATTTGGCTACTCCCAGGAAGTAATGCCGTCATTATGGTAAATGGAACAGCAACGGTTTCATATTTCACAGCATACAATAATTTAAAGAAAAGCTCGAGAATACAGAAGATTCAGCCAGGTGTATGAAGGTTAAATATTTAACGCTGGAGACCTAAATTCTAAAGTGGAGGATGCCAAACACGGTCGAGAGGAAAGCGCATTCTAATAGTGCTCAATACGGGGCACTCCTTGTACTTTTATATCCTTTGTGATCGGCAACGGAACAAACGCCATAAGGAAAAGGAATAATACAGGAACACGAAAATGGAACGTTTCGAAATTAATTTCGGAAATACACAAACAGACTCCGCTTTGCAGCTCTCTGATTATTATAACGTGAGCTTGCCACAAATCAATGCGCTAGATTTCATACAGAAAAAATAAAGCAGCAGTTCATTGGTGGACAGAAAATATCTCCCAACTTAGACGCAGATTTCTTCGTTTTCGCAGATCATATACGAGATCTACGCACAGAGAAGTAGCACCCGAAGAAAGCGAGAAATATCAAGCGGCGATGAGGAGCTTAAGCATGCCATTGAGGCAAGCAAATTGAAAAAAGGGGAGTAACCATATTAGTTACGATGAAATACATAAATTTGAAATACTAGATTAATTTTATTTAATTGGCTACGAGGACAACATAGCAGCATTAATCACAACCCAAGACACATAGGAAGCCCGTAGAAAGCTTATTCAGGTCCTGATACGGACGCAAACATGGCTTGCCTCACATAAATTCCAGCTCACTACAGAAAAAACAGATCTACTACTGCTGACGAACAAGCACATACCTCTCGAAATAAGCACGCAAAAGACTAAGAATATTCTAAGGACACAAAATGTAGTTAATTACCTAGGAGTAAGACTGGAACCTTGATTAACCTTCCGCCTATCTTAGTAGACTAATGACCAACATAGGAGGATCCACAGAAGAAAAGGGACCGTTTTTAATGTTAGCAACGACCAGCGTCTTACTATACGGAGCAAGAGCTCGATTGACCGAACAAAGAAAGACACCATACTCTTATAACAACGAATATGGGAGAACGAAAGTCGCGTCAGAAAGACGGCCGGACATATAGGAGACTTAAACGTATGTACAAGTCGCAAATTTTGAGAGGTCGACTTCTACACCGCACAGCTACTATCCGGTCACGGATATATCAGAAAATACCTTCATAGAATAGCAAAAGGCGAAGAGCTGTCGTTCCTATACAACGACGCGATAGAAGACGACGCAGTACACACATTCTTCAAATGTGTACGATGGCAACGGGAACACACTGCCGTAGATGACCTGGTTGCCCAAACAACGTAGCAGTTTAATTGATGTCAGGCTAGAGAGGGAAAGAACGGAAGGTAAGAAATACGTAGCAATTTTGCTATGCTGAAATAAGCGGGACCTGAACACAGGTGTGCAGATTTAAATCTCTCAATAAGCAAAATGGAACGACACCCTGAAGTAATTCAAACGCGGAGTGCACTACGGTTCCTTAGAGAGGTGGGGTTATCTTGACCTGCAAGTGACAAGTGACCTCCGTTGGAGGAATCAGGTTAAGAAGGACTTGGCAGCACTTGGAATCTCGAATTGGCGCCAAACTGTGAACAGGAATAACGACTGGCGAGCTGTGTTAATAAAAAAAAAGAGATGTTAATCCACTAAGTATTTAACGGATTATTGATAAATCGTCTACATTGTATTAACGAGGTAATGCACCGCGACCTACGGTCTATTGTGTTTACATTGTAACTCACTTTTGATTTTGATCACTGGAATTTATATTTATTTATTTATTTATTAAAGCACTCAGCAATTATACATAGATTTTTTTCTTTTATATGTTGAGTATTAAGAGAGAAATTTTCGAAGAATAACAATACTTTGAAGAAAAGGAAATAATAACAAATGTTAGAATTAGTTAAGATCAGAATCAGAAAACCTTAAGCAATATCACTTCTTTATTTATTAATTAATTTATTTATCAGAATATCAGATAAGAATTAAACGTTTAGCCTCACTTTTAACTTTTTCTGCAGACATGTCGAAAACATTCGTACGGTCAGCATACTCATTAATTACATTCGCGATCCTATAGGTCGTATCTCGATGTTGTATCTCGATCTAACTCATTGGTACTTCAATAACTCTTGAGCAAGTCTCTGGAACATCCCAAAGTATCAGTAATGATTAATAAGCAGGTGCAGAAAGATTCGATACTTTTACTTCTATTGGCCAGTGTAGGGTTGCCGATTCTAATTTCCATCAGTGCCTCTTGAGTCTTCTCATATTGTGACGATATTTTTAAGTGTCTGTTAAACTTTTTTTGTACTGACTCCAATTTATCAATTTGATAACTATAGATTGGATCCCAGACTACACATCCATACTCCAGTACTGGCCTCACTAGTGCATTGAACAGACCAATCAGCGTACTACCATTCTCAAAATCTTTACTTGTTCTCAACAGGCTACCTAGGATCTTATTGGCTTTGGCTACAATATTACTTATGTGACCAACAAATGTGAGTTTACTGTCCATGTGTATTCCAAGATCTTTTATTGACCCTACTTGTTTAACTATATCCTTGCCCATATAATAAAGGTGTAGATTAACTTCAAATTTACGGCTATATTTAATGATTGCACATTTTCCCACGTTAAGCTTCAATTTATTAAACTCACACCATCTCACTTGTGAGATTGTTTATATCCTCTTGAAGTGCATACGTGTCACCGATGTTCTCAATGCACCTATAGATTTTCGAATCATCAGCGAAGAGTGAGTACCGAGATGTAAATTTCGCTCCAATATCATTAACAAAGATACAGAACAGTAGAGGCCCTAAGTGTGACCCTTGTGGTACACCCGATGTCACCTTGAACTCTCTTGAGATGGAGTCACTGATTTTTGCACGGAGTCTTCTTCCACTCAAGTACGATTTAAACCATTCATATATACAACCCGTGATACCATATTTCTTCAGCTTTAGCAACAGGACTTCATGATTCACCATATCAAACGCTTTACTAAAGTCCGTATATAGTGCATGGACTCCAAGTCTTTTAGACCAATGCTGTAAGATATATTCTACGTACATCTTGAGATTCGAGGTGGTTGATCTTCCCTTGACGAATCCATGTTGCTGTCTGATCAGAGAATCCTTAAACCATGTTTCAATCTGACCATATATCAACTTTTCAAACAGCTTAGGTAATGCGGATTGAATACAGACTTGTCTATAGTTACTCACGTCGATCTTTCTTCCAGCTTTAAATATAGGTACTACGTATGCATCTTTCCAGCAATTGGGAAAAATTCCCAATTTTAATGATTTGTCTAACAGAAAGCTCAGTGATTCACACAAACCCACAGCACATTCCTTTGCTAGAATCAAGAGCTAACATCCTTTTCAATACTTCATCAAAGGTGATTTCAAGATCTTCCAAGTTGCTATTACAATTTTTTAGCCGCTCCAATGAGAATGTGATATCCTCTTGTAGTAATGTGTCCACTTTCTGATAAATACTGCTAAAGAAATCCGCAAACAAATCACATACACTATCAGCACCTTTCGCCTTGAGGTCATTCCACTCCATACTAGACGGTATTCCTTTGGCTGTGCTTTTTTTTCATTCTTATAAATTTACAGAAATATACAGGGTCAGATTTAATCTTCTCCTCAGCGCCTTTGGTAAAGTTTTTATAGCATTGACTACATAACCTTTTACTTTTTTTTCTCAGTTTCCTAAAAATTTCATAGTCCAAGTAACTTCCAGAGCACTTATATCTGTGATGCGCTGTCCTTTTCAATTTAATCTTGTGAATTAGAAGTCTACTAAACCAACAAGGATAATTGTAATCCTTTCTCACCGAGTGCGGCACATAGTTATTAATCCCTTCAGAAATGATTCCGTAAAAGTGTTCTACCATACTATCAATATCCTTCAATTCGTACATAGGAATCCAGTTTGTTTGAAGAAAAAAAATATTTAGAGCACCGTAGTCGGCTTTTTTGAAGTCCAAGTATTCCACCGTTTTCTGTCTGATAGTCTCATGTAGTGTAACTTCAATTCCAATAGTGGGATGGTACTTGTCCTCTGGAACCGTAGAAGCTGTTCTGTTAGCAAAAAAATCACAATTAGTAAAGCATAAATCCACAAATTTACCGACAGAATTACAGATCTTATTAATTTGAGTCAGACCCAGGGAGAGAATACTCCTCAATCACCGAACCCGCCTGCTCTGATTCTCCAATAAATTCTTCTTCACCTCCAGTCCTGATCCATTTAGTGTCCGGAAGGTTGTAGTCACCGAGAAGCAGGATTTTACGATCAGGAAATCTATTCACTATATTAACCGAGTCCTGTGTGTGTTTAGCATACACATTGCAGTCTCCATTCGGTGGAATGTAAACACATCCTACAATCAAATCTTAAGTTTAATCTTAACAAATAACTGCTCAATGCCCTGGTGAACAACATCAATTAAACCAGCCTGAAATATTCGTTTCACTGCTATAAACATTCCTCCTCCAGGCCGTTCCGTAATGTCCTCACGATCTTTCCTAAATAACTGATACGTATTGTTTATAACCTCCCCGTCTTTTATACTATCGTTCAACCATGATTCAGTAACACACACAACCTCCGGATCACTAGACGCAGATATTGTATAAAATTGACTCAGCTTAGTGCGTAAACCCCTGACATTCTGATAAACAATGGTGATATTTGTTATTGCTCCTCCGATATTAGGATTCTTGGCCGAAAATTTACATTTTTGTCGATAAACGGCTCCCCAAATTTGTACCTAATGACCAGAATTTTTTCTCCTTTCTCTTCTCTCACTTTCAACTCACTGTGCAATTTCTTTATCTTTTCTCTCTGCGCTAATGTCAAATCCTGTTTGAGCTTGACCGACTCATCTTTAAGTTTCGTTGTCAATATCTTTCTAGCACATTCTTTAGACGGAAGTGCGATTTTCACTGGACGAATCTTGTCCTTTGCTGCTTTACCAATTCTATTGATTTTGATATCATCCATCTCAATACCACAATCATCCGGTAGCAGTTGAATGAATTTTGTTTTATCATCCAACTATCTCTCCGCACCAGTATTCCTGCCTGATTCTTTAAAATTGTACCCGATGATGCTGGATTCCTTACTTTTCCGTTCCTCAGCTTCTCTGAATACTCCTTGCATGTCTATTTCAAAACCTTTTTTTTCTAGCGTAGAGACACGTTTACCCAGGTCGTTCAGAGTCTTTGCCTTATTTTCATATACATTTTTATCCATATCTCTAGCCTTTTTTAGTTCAGTAATTTCCTCCTCCATAACAGTGACACTTGTCTTTAATTCTCTAATTTACATGCGCAAAGGTTCCACATGTTTTGCAAACTTTTGATCCAATAATTTATCTAAACGTTCTAATATTTTATTCACTATAACCCTCACCGGCCACGCTTTCCGACTCCGGGACAACGAAGCTGACCTCTAATTCGCATCTGCCACAGTTCCATGTATTTACATTAGTATCTTTAAACTTCTGGTAAAAAAATTCAAACTCCATCCAGACCCTGCAGCTCATATGATACCACTTTTTACAATTAATACAGCTCAAACTTCTAATGTTTCCTTTAATTACACTATTACACTCAACACAAACATGTTTATTCGGCGCCATGATTGCCATCAATATTTTTAATTTATAGTCCCTTTACTCTTATCTTTATTTCTAACTACCTGGTCCCGCAAACTTTGTGCCAAATCTAGACAGACCTAAACTTTTGTATAAAACAAACTTAAAACAAACAAACGGATGACTAGGACATGATTAAATCGCTGAACTATGCCAATGTCGTCGTATATCTCATACAGCTCATCGTTCCATCGAACGCAATATTCGCCGTGGCCAACGCACAAAGGACCATACATCTTTTGCAGTACTTTTCTCTTGAAAACTCGCAACGTCGACTCATCTGTTGTTGTTATCGTCCAAGCCTCTGCACCATATAGCAGGATGAGAATTATGAGTGACATAGAGTTTGGTTTAAATACCAATCGTTGGGCATGCTTTCGTCCGACCATGTTTTACAAAGAAGCTGATGCATGCTCCTTATCAGTTCTTCGCCGCCGTGTTTGAATATCTCGGCCGGCAATCCGTCGGCCCCTGCCGCTTTGTTGTTCTTCAGGCGGGTAATTGCTATTCGAACTTCTTCATGGTCGGACAATGGAACTCCATCGTCATTGATTGGGGAATCGAGTTCGCCTTCTCCTGGCGTTGTGCGTTCACTGCCTTTCAGCAGGCTGGAAGAGTGTTCCCTCCATAATCTAAGTATGCTCTGGGCATCGGTGACTAGATCACCTTGGGGGGTTCTACAAGAGTATGCTCCGGTCTTGAAACCTTCTGTAAGCAGCCGCATTTTTTCGTAGAATTTTCGAGCATTACCCCTGTCGGCCAGCTTATCATGATCTTCATACTCACGCATTTCGGCCTCTTTCTTCTTCTGTCTACAAATGCGTCTCGCTTCCCTCTTCAACTCTCGGTATCTATCCCATCCCGCACGTGTAGTGGTCGATCGTAACGTTGCGAGGTAGGCAGCCTGTTTTCTCTCCGCTGCGACACGCCACTCCTCGTCGTACCAGCTGTTCTTTTGCACTTTCCGAAAACCAATGGTTTCGGTTGCAGCTGTACGTAAGGAGTTTGAAATGCCGTCCCACAGTTCCCTTATACCGAGTTGTTGACGAGTGCTCTCAGAGAGCAGAAGTGCAAGCCGAGTAGGAAATCGTTCGGTCGTCTGTTGTGATTGCAGCTTCTCGACGTCGAACCTTCCTTGTGTTTGTTGACGTGCGTTTTTTGCTGCACAGAGGCGGGTGCGAATCTTTGCTGCAACAAGATAGTGGTCCGAGTCGATGTTAGGACCTCGGAGCGCACGCACATCTAAAACACTGGAGACGTGTCTTCCGTCTATCACAAAGTGATCGATCTGGTTGGTAGTTTTTCGATCCGGAGACAGCCAGGTAGCTTGATGAATTTTCTTATGCTGGAATCTAGTACTACAGATAACCATATTTCGGGCCCCGGCGAAGTCGATCAGCCTCAACCCATTTGGGGATGTTTCGTCGTGGAGGCTGAATGTACCGACCGTAGTGCCAAAGATACCTTCTTTACCCACCCTGGCGTTAAAGTCGCCAAGCACGATTTTGACATTGTGGAGGGGGCAGCTCTCATAAGCGCGCTCCAAGCGCTCATAGAAGGCATCTTTGGTCACATAGTCCTTTTCTTCCGTCGGGCGTGGGCGCAAATCAGCGATATGTATGATTTGTGGCTAGACGTTCATTCACCGGAGTAAATGATAGTACTCGGCGACGGAGTCTCTCTCCCACCACGAATCCTACACCAAACTGGCGCTCCTTTATATGGCCACTGCAGTAAATGTCACAAGGACCTACTCGTCTCTGTCCTTGTCCCGTCCATCGCATTTCTTGGACGGCGGTGATGTCAGCCTTTATTTTCACGAGAGTATCAACAAGCTGGGCAGCGGCACCTTCCCAATTAAGGGACCGGACTTTCCAGGTGCATGCCCTCAAATCGTAGTCCTTATTTCGTTTGCCATGGTCGTCATCAAAAGGGGGGGTCTCTCATCCGAGGCTGTCGTTTAGTTTTCATTGGTACTGTTTTTTACGTGGCGGGTCCCAAACCCAGCGCACAACCCTATGTAGGGAATATTTCGCCTTCTCACTTTAGCTCGCCTTCAAACGGATGTTCTTAGGCTACCCAGAGGATACTTGGCCAAAGACCTGAAGTCGTGAGCTGCTTGAGTCATATGTAAAAGAATTGTTTCTGGCCACTCCCAAGTGAATGGCGATCAGAGAACTTTCCTCACTTGCGTGAACTTCTACACATGACTCCATCCTCCTTCCTCCTTGTCCAGTCTGGAGAAAGCAAAACTAACGGCGCGGTTGTTAAGGCCGATGATATCAATATCATCTGCATACGTCAGCAGCTGTACACTCTTATAAAAGATTGTACCTGTTCGATTAAGTTCTGCAAATCGAATTATTTTTTCCAGCAGCACATTGAAGAAGTCGCACGATAGGGAGTCATCCTTGTCTGAAACCTCGTTTTGTATTGAACGGCTCGAAAAAGGCCTTCCCGATCCTTACGGAGCTTTTGGTGTTGCTCAACGTCAGCTTTCACAGCCATAGGGTAGAAGGTTGAGCATTCGCCACTGGGGCACATTCGCCACCCACGGTTATCTCTAAACTCAGTATAGCAATCGAACTTGAATTCTCGATAATGTTTGCTTCATCTGACCACCTCTTGTTTAACTTAATTTGGAAGTTGAAGTTTGCAAGTGATCGTAAACAGTCGCGTTTATTCCGTTTTCTGTGTTGCAGTGGAAAGTTTTCAAAGTTCGTATATTTTGTAATAACTTTGTCAACTAAGGTGTTCAGTAAAAGATTTTCATAAGAGTGATACCGACTATATTGATTTTAGTAAAAATACAAAAAAGGTTTTGATAAAGTGCTGGAGAGTGTAAAAACAAAGTGAGTTTTGAAGCATGCCTGCACCTGGGGCACATCCGCCACACTACAGGTGGGGTTGTTTCGCCGGCATATGTGCCCCATGGGGTAAATGCACCACAGGCATATGTACCATGATGGGATAAATTTACCATACCCCATCTGGAAAATGAGCACATGAGTAGACATATTAGAACGTGGGAAATATTTTATAAACTGATAAGCGCATTTTGGTACTTGTATCTACATATTCCACATAGGTTGTTATTATCACCATGGTTCGAAACTATAAGAAAAAGACAGACCGAAGTGATTTGGATGAGAAAAATGTTAAACTTGCAATCAAGGATGTTCTTTCAAAGAAATTCATTATAAGTGAATCTGCGCGAACCTATGGCTTGAAACGCACTACGTTACGAGACCGACTAGCGAAGATAAATAAGGAAAAAGCTAAAGCACTTGATGATTCCGGGCAATCTTCGGACGATGAGACATTTTTGTTCCTTTCGAAATATAGCTCAAAGCAGATATTTTCAAAAATAATGGAAAATGAAATAGCAGAATACTTCAAAGTATGTTCAAACCTCCAACGTGGATTCACGTACAGCGCTGCAGGGAAGTTCGTTTTTGATTATGCTGAAATGAATGAAACTAAAATCCCTTTATCCTCGACAAATAATAAAATAGCAGGAGTTGATTTAAGTTTGAGAAAACCAGAAAACACCAGCCTTGCGCGTTCTATGTCTTTTACCAAAGCAGCTGTTATGGCATTTTTTGACAATATGCACATTCTGTATAGTAAATTTTCGTTTGCTCCTGTCGACATTTATAATCTTGATGAAACAGGAATAACAACTGTTATGCCTCCTCCAAAGGTATTTTAGCACGTTTTCATTACCTTTTTGCATTTGTACATACATCTTTAACCTAACCTAATGGTTTTTTGCTAGGTGATTTCGACGAAAGGAAAGCGTACCGTGTCTCAGGTGGCGTCCGCGGAAAGAGGTTCTTTAGTTACCATGGTGGGCATAATAAATGCGACTGGAAATGCACTTCCACCAGTATACGTTTTTCCGCGAGTTAAGTACAAAGATCACTTTGTTAATGGTGGTCCCAACGGCTGCGTAGGTATTGCTGCAAAAAGTGGGTGGATGTCAACGGACGGCTTCTGTGAAGTTCTGAAACATGTTCAAAAAAACACCCGATGTTCCTTAGAAAGACCGATTTTGCTTTTTTTGGACAATCATGTTTCGCACTGCAGCTTGGCTGCTATAATGTTTTGCAGGGAGAATGGCATCCACATGATAAGCTTCCCACCGCATTCGTCGCACAAGTTACAGCCCTTGGACATATCGGTATTTGGACCATTTAAAAAACATTTGGCCACGTCATAAAGTGATTTCCTTTTATCCAATCCTGGACGAGTTATTACGATTTACGATATACCTCAACTTTCGAAAATTCCTTTTCAAAAGTCACAGCTGGAATAAGTCCATTTAACAGATAAGCAATTCTTGAGGCAGACTTCATTAGCGTAGATGTCGAACATCAAACTGCTGATATTGACTTTGCATTAGAATTAGTTACAAACCAAAACAATGTTTCAATTGAACCTGCTACTCCTTGCGAATCTTTACCCATACCATCTGTTGGCAAGACTCCAGAGCAAGTTCGCCCTATTCCTAGAATAATCAAACCTTTTAACTCTTCGAAGTCAAGGAAAGGCTCATCTAAAATCCTTACATCTACACCTTCAAAGGAAGAAAAGGAGAAAATTAAATCAGGGAAGGTGCTGCCACGAAAAACTACCAAAAGGTCCTTGACTTTTAAAAAACGAGTATCCTCGGATGAATCATCAGATGATGATTCCTTAGTTACAAGTTTTGCAGATACCGATAAATCTATTGGATCGTTCTTTGACTCCGAGAGCTAGGATTTGAATAATTACGTTCTTGTGCGGTTTGAAGGTCCACAAGATCAGTTTTACGTTGGCCGCATAGTACGCAAGTTCGAAAGTTCTCTTGAAATCGATTTTTTAAGAAAAAAAACGCAATTGTGGGTGTTTTTCCAACCTATTGTTAAAGACGTAACGTTTGTACCGAGAACAGATATTGTATTGAAGCTTCCTGAGCCCATCCATCCACCTGGAACTTCTCGAGCGTCGACAACATATATATTTGAATCAGATTTAACAGAATATAATGTTAAGTAAAATTGACAAGAGCTATAATTTATAATTTTTCAATAAGAGCTGTTGTTAATCTCTGTGAAAATAAATCAATAACATTTAAAGAAACAATAAAAAAGCAGTTATTAAATGTTTTTTACACCGTTTCGTTTGTACCCCATCCCCTTGGCGCATCTGCCTCATGGGTGGGCGGTTTCACCAATTTGGGAAGTTTGAAAATGTGTTGAAAATAATATAGAACAACTAAAAACAACCGGAAAGGGAAGATAAGGAAAAGAAACCCAAAAATGTAGGTTTACAGCCAAGCAAAGATTGCTAGAAAAAAATTTTTGGTTTGAATTCCACAGCAATTCAAAAAATAAAAGCGAATGTGCCCCCTTCTACCCTACTAGTTTTGCGGGGATACAAAATTCAGACATAGCGGCATAAAGGCAGCTCCTTTTCGTACTGTGAAAGCAGCTTTGAAATCGACGAAGAGGCCCTTTCACGGTCCAAACGATGTAAGTTCCCTGTCGGGTTGCTTCTAACAATTAATCGTCGATTCGATTTTCTGCTATCATCCGCGTTCGGTGTATCTCGTCACTTATTTGCACAAATGTACAACGAGTGGTGAAATAGCTGCAGGAAGACGAGTCGCGAAAGCATATTGGGTAGAGCAGAGCAGTTTAAATTTGGTGTGTGGCTCTTTACAGCGATCTGCCAGGCTTTGATGATTGTACCGAAGGTTAAAAGATCGGAAGTTCTCAACGAGTTTCAGAACTTTCCAAGTGGGGGAAATTTGAGAATCGCGAAAACCTTTGCGAAATTAAAGAAAAGGTTTTAATAGGCTAGTTGTCGTCAATCGACTACGGAAAAGATTGCAAATATGCTGAGTGCATTGCACCTGAAGGGTCAAAATCAAGGAGTCATGACCAAATGAAGCAGTAAAATTCGGAGTTGCCACTTAAGGGAATTTGGCGTGAATGTAGAAGGTTCTGTTCCCACCAATAAATTAGATTGTCACAAGGTAGACGATTTATCGATTTATAAAATTTAGAGACTTGTGACTGCATTATAGTACAGAATCGCTCAGTTAATCGGCCCTGTCGTAGAATCCGACTTGGAATTGGTTTTTGCCGGAAATGAAAACCGATATCGGTTTCATTTGGTGTCGCGAAATTCTATCGGAATAAGCTGTTTTCGAACATGAGCAAAACCGATATTCGAATCAGCTGTTCCATTGATGTGTTAAATTAAATTTACGCTTATTTGTAAACAATAGAGCATTTTTAAATTATTTGAACTGTTTTGTGAAAATTCAAAGAAAATAACTGAAATATATTGTGGCAGCTGCAATTGCCATATTACTTATGATGGAGGAGGAGCAGCAACACAGTTTAAAGCGGCGAATATTGCGAGATAAGAGCAAACCTCTCGAGCTGCCGGAGTCAACGTATACAAAACTTTACTTCAATGGCTATGTGTTTATAACTCACTTATTTGCAGATTTATTGCTCAATATCGCTTAAACAAAGAAGCTTTTGTTATGGTATTGGACAAAATTCAGCCACGCTTACGTTCATCGACGATTCCCGCAGTGCTTCAACTTGCTGCAACGCTTCGTTTTGTGGCCGAAGGCGCATATCAGCGATCAGTGGGAAATGATGCAAACATAAGTATGGCAAGAAGCACTATATCTGAAGTGCTAACACGAGTGATAAAAACATTAGAACATTCTATATGTAATCAATGGATACAACTTGCATTGGGAGCCAGTGGAAAACAACACTCCAAAGACTATTTTTACAACAAATATAGAATTCCTGGCATCATTGGCTGCATCGATGGAACACATATTAAAGTTATAAAGCCTTCCACTGATGAACACCTCTACTTTAATAGAAAAGGATTCTTCAGTATGAACGCTATGATTGTAGGAAATAGGACAAATTTATGCACCAAGTTACTATTAAATGTATATGTGTTTACTTTCAAAGGTTTGCGACAGTAATAGGACGATTCGTGCAGTAAATGCAAGGTATCCTGGATCCAGTCATGATGCGTTTGTTTGGAGCATAAGCACCGTTCGACAGCATTTTCTTAGGGAGTACGAAATTGGCGATCGAACTTCCAGGTTACTAGGAGACAGTGGATATGGTATTGAACCGTTCTTGTTAACTCCATACAGAGATTCTGAGTACGGCTCACCGCAAAATACTTTTAACAGGGCTCATTCTTCGGCACGCAATGTGATTGAAAGAACGATAGGCCTTTTAAAAAGTCGCTTTCGATGCTTACAAGGTACATTGCAATATAACCCACAAAAGGTGGTTAAAATTGTCAATGTTTGTTGCGCACTGCACAACATCTGTCGGTGCTATAACATTGAATGCCCCAATATAGAAACTATCACCGTTTCCACAGAAGTTTACGAGGAAAATTGTGAAATTTTATCACATGGTAGAATGCAAAATGAGGGCCAACAGATCCGAAACGAAATAGCAAACGCTCTTTAAATCTATTGTTCTTTTGTTAAGGCACATAACATGAAATTGTTTATTTAAGTACGTAAATCCTTAAATAAATTAAATTATAGAATTCATTGTACATATGCAAATAGTTTTATTTCAACGTATTTTAAATCAGCCATACTCTTCCAAGGGATCATACTCCTCCTCCTCATGTTTGCGTAATACTTCAAGCATTTTTTTGCTGAATTTTTTGAATTCCTGTGTTAGGTTATTAACCGCGCTAACTAAAGGCTTGTCTGTCTCCCTCCCAATTTTTTGAAATTCGAGAATAGCATCCATTTTGTTAGATACTTATGTCCTGCTTCCATTCTTTGTCGTACTCAAGAAACTTTTTTAGCCGCTCATTTGTTGTTTCTTTTGGCGTAGGTTTTTGAGCAATAGAGGTGTCAAGACGAGGACGTTTCGCAGAAGTTGAAGGGATATCGTCATCGCTTGATATTAAATATTCTTCCTCGAGACCAAATGATAGTCCCGAAACCGTCCGTTTTGTTCAATGTATACTTAGAAAATGGTCCTCCACCAGTGGCTCGGGCTTCGATTTTATTCTGCGCCAACTTCTTTTTCACTTCGCTTTTCCAGTCCGTCCATATCTAAAAATAGGAGAAAAGAATTAGAAAATGGAATAGGATTTCCACTAGCATGAGTATGAAAGCATTGTTGATTACCTTCTTCCAACCGTTCACATCCTTGATTGTCGGGCCTGCGCTGTTAAGCGACTCTGCTAATTGTTGCCAAAGGGAGTCCACAAGCGCCTTTTCTCGTTTGGTAAACCCTCTGGCGATGTCGGGATACTTCTCCATAAACTGCAACAGTACATCATTTTGTCCTCTATTTTTATGTTTTTCCCTGGAAATGTTGAAATAGTATCAATGGTATGTTATTCTAATGTGAATTACATTTTACACTTTGGACAAAATATATGTATGTACTTACATTTTATAAGAAATAGTAGCTACAGCGTGTAAATATGGCACATAAAATAAAAACTTTAGCGATCGTCTGACCGTTTTGTTTCCGATAAGAAAACCTACAAACCCGGAATTCGCGACACCTTAAACTTATAAAAATGCGTTTCGAACATGAAAATCGATAAGATCGGATTGTGCGACACCTTTCGAAAAAAACTGTCGGATTGAAATGCGATACCGAGAAAATCGGATTCAGGCCGAATAAAATTTAAACTAAAATAAATAAAAAGCGGTAAATTAAAGCAATATTAAATAAAAATAAAAATGGCGGTAAATGGTATTTAAAATAGGAGAGTAATGTGGAGTGAGGCTGCGATTGACTAGTAAAACATATATATTTTTATTTATATTTGTAATTAGTCTAAGCCCCCGGCTCTGTTCGCTCGTTGTTGTCAAGCATATCATTTATCGTGATAACAATATAATGGAATAGTTAAATTGGCAATCAACTTTTTTATTGGCTTCGTACATCACTTAAAGAATAGTGCATACATAATGATGTAACAACATCTTCACAGTCTCTGCATCTGCATCGTATATCGGTACACATATACAGGGGTTTCACAGAGTTTCATAAAGTTATAAGTTATAACGATCCGATATCATAGCGTTCAGAGTTGTATTTGCGTAAACTTATTTTAGTATGCAATCCAACAACAATTTTTTTAAACTAGTATACAAATTTATGATTTTACGATGAATAACAGTGCAGGAGTAGAGCAGAAGAGGGCGCGTCTCAGATACTATACGCTAAGAAAAAAATTTTTAAGTGATTTTTA
The DNA here is from genome assembly GCF_016617805.1 of Bactrocera tryoni. Classification (NCBI taxonomy): domain Eukaryota; kingdom Metazoa; phylum Arthropoda; class Insecta; order Diptera; family Tephritidae; genus Bactrocera; species Bactrocera tryoni. Next base: position 18,830,789 of record NW_024395824.1, on the reverse strand, counting down.
CATGAATATTGTACAAATGATTATGTTTTGAAATAAATATTTCTTTTATTTATGAATTGGTGTGACTTTTAACATAAAGCGACAGGAAGTAGCCTATGCCTGTCCCGAGTTTCCAAAGCTACCTCATCACCAATTTTCAGCCAAATCGGTTCAGCCGTTCTTTAGTTATAAATACAGACATAAATTGCGAAATCGAGGGTGATTTTGAAAAAAAAAAATTAGGACCTTCTCCAGGACTAAAGGAATACCCGTGCTAATTTTCACGTCTTTCCGTGCTGTGGTTTGGGTTTAATGCGCGAACATACAAAAAAGGCGTTTCATTTTTATGTATAAGAAGAATAAGATTATGGTTTTTGACTATGTTAAAGAAAATTTAATATTTGTTATCGACATGTTTATTTGCATTAAAATCTAAATACATCTCTAAATAATGAAATGTAAGAGTTGATTAGACCTGTTCGTTTTCAATTGACAGATTTTTGTGACTGTTACGTACTGGGGTCGAATCGTTACATCCGTGAACGTGTAACTCGTCACGTAAAAGTTTGTATTTCGTTTTATGACATACGTGATCGTAGCGCTTATATACGTGATCGTAACGTTCATATCGTAATCTGGCATGATGACATACGTGAGCTAGTATATAAACGAACCGTCATTCGAACGCAAATTATCAATCGTAATATACAAATTTATGGAAATTTGACTTTTAGTAATAAAGAACGTAAACAAGAAACCAATGAATGGAATGTCTAAAATTTAAAAAAAAATTATTTATATAAACAAAATTTTTGTATTTTAGTTGACAATAAAAATAAAATTATTTACAAGGTTAAGGGCATATACATTTTTGAATTTAGTTCATTAAAGAATACTTTATTTGATATCTTATCGTTTGGTCGATTGCGGTGAAGCGGTTCGCTACCCCGATGTCCATTTCTTGTGTGTGTTAAGAATCACAATTTTGAGGGTCGTTACTTATTGTAAATTTTATGCAGATGTTATGTAATGCCTTACAAACGTTAGCAAATCTTCCACTTTTGTGGGGTGATACCTTCCTCTCATGCCATATCCTAAAATTCTTCACCGTCTTTTTAAGAATCCAATGCTTTTTTCAACGATATATCTACAAAGAAATATGAGAAAATGTTAAAATGGATTCATAATTTTTTTTTATACCTACGTTATTTCTACGATCTCTTAGCTATCTCCGCACTATTTTTTCTGCTCATCACTTTCACTAGAGCTCAAATAAAAAAACAAAGTTGGATGAATTTTGATATTTAATTAGCCTTTGTTAGTTTATTGAAAATTTCCCAACAGTTTTGACAGTTCCACATCTATTGTGACCTAAAAATACACTCCAAAGCAATGTGGAATTTAAAAACTATTGTGAATTGAAAATACATTACGATCATAATGCCAATCACCGCATACGATTGGCGTATCACGTAATTTTCTTTCGTATGTTTGCCGATCCGTACACGGATGTAACGATTCGACCCCTTAGTTGCAAAATCGTCTCAAGTCACAAACATTTTCTCTAATTTAATATCTGAATTTTAGAGACTGTATCACAGTCAATAATCTGCAGTGAATGAATTAAACACAACTTTGAGCTACTTCACGGGATGAGTACCAGTGTGATTACTGCTCACTTACAATTATGAGAGAGAGAGTTTTGGCTTGTGACCTGCTTAGCTTGTATGAAGCAAATACTCAAAAGTGTGTGGTTATGAGTTCACAGTACTTATAGCATTGACAGACGGTATTTTCCGCAAAAAAGCAATGCTTTATTAACACACGAAATGCTTTTATGATCCATTTTTTTATAAACTAACACAAGTTGGTTCACAAAAGTGATATATCGCATTAACTTATACAAGGTGTGTTCCAAAGTAAAAAGGACTTGAATCTAGCGCTCCCTGGTGGCGCCATCTACATATAGTCGTGAGGACATAAATGACGATCAATTTGTGCGCCAAACAAAATCCGTGATCACCGGAAATTCCATCAAAACTGTGCGTGAATTCATCAAAATCAGCCGAAATCACCATTGCAATATATGGAAATGGAATTGAACATCCCCAAAACATCGATTTATCGTATTTTGACCGAACATTCGGGCTAACGAAAGGTGTGTGCACGGTTTATTCCGCACAAATTGACTGACGACCAAAAATTGCTCAGAATCCAACATTCGAAGGACAATTGTTTGACCAAAAATCACATTTTAACCATTAACCACTCCCCGTATTCGCCTGATATGGCACCGTGCAACTTCTTCCTTTTCAAAAAAAAGCATTTGCCCATGAAAGGAAAGCGTTATGCAGACGTAGAGGCCATTCAAAAGGCTTGCAGCAGCATACTGGCGGCCATTCTGGCTAACGAGCTAAAACACTCGTTCGACATGCTTTTGGACCGTGAAAAAAGCTGTATTGAAACAAAAGGTGACTATTTTGAATAAAATAAATTGGTTTTGCTGCAAAAACCATTTGTTGAGTGTTTGTTTTAAGTCCTGTTTACTTTGGAACGCACCTTGTAGTTATAATCAAACTAATAGAAATCATGTAGATGGTAGTAGTTGTATTATCTATGGGTCACCCACAGTAAAGCGTGGACGGGTCCTTTTAATGAATCACGTTCTAAGTTAAATTCCTCTATATCGAGATCTTTTAAAATTTCATGTAAATCTGGGTAATCTACTACTCGCATGTTCAATCCTGTAAGAATTCTAAAAGATGCTCTTTTCGTAGGTGCAGAGTAATTTAAAATCTATTGTACGAGTTACAATCCGTTTCGGGTTGCCGAATACTGAGGATTGTTTCTCTAATTTACTGATTACCTCTTCCACCCCGGTTTATTTCGTTGGGTAAAACCAAACGAATTATGAAAACGCATCTGTTATGACTAAAATGTGATTATACCTTTTCCGTGTTTCGGTTAATGGACCCACATGATCAATATGGTAAGTACCAAGTTTTGTCGATTGGTATCAAAAAGCCCACTCTACGTACGAAGTTACTACATTTTGTACTTTTTTGCTCAAGTTTGATATCTAATAATTTCTTTCTACTAGTTCGTGTGTTCTTTATACTGCAAAATGACCCTGGCTATGTGCTAACTTTATAATTTCTTCTTCCATACTGGATGGTACTACCAACAATTCCTTTACATGGTCGTTGTAAAGTAAGTTGAGAAATGTTCAAAAAAAAAATTTCGTATTGTTCGACTTCCACAACTTTTCGCACTGCTCTTATTCAGTCATCCTGCATTTGCGCCTCTCTTATGCGAGTTCCTGACCTACATATGTTCAACCACATAATTACATTCTTGCAGGTACATTGCCCACCTCATGATCCTGTCTGGTACGTCTTGTTTCTTGACTGTCATAACGTAAGCGTTACAAAAGTTAACTATTTTAAACTGAATATCTCTTAAGTATATACGCCATTTTTTCAATGCTTTTATAGCTGCCAGAACCTCAAGTTCGATGGGATTTAACAGATTGTCTTCTAAATCCCTTGGTAATAAGACTGCGCCGTAGCCAAATTTTGACGCATCTGCATGCACCTCTGTCACCGTATATGTATTGAAAAGTTTCAGTGCGTGCGCATTTACCAATGCACACTTCAGATCTTGAATGGCTAAGAGTTGCTCTTCCCTTAACCCAAACTTTTCGTCGTGACGTAGCATATCTGTTAGTGGCTTCGCATTAACTGCATAATTTTGGATGAAACGCCTGAAATATGAAGTTAAACCTCAGAATCGTTCTTCACCACAATGAACAATAAATCGAACATCGTTACTATCTCCATTTGCTCGTCTTTAGTAACAACATCTGTTACCATGTTCTTGCAGTGCCAGAATTTGGTGGCAGGGAAAACTCTGACCAAGTCCTCCTGGATGCGTGCCAAAACGTGCAGTTCGCAGTGTAGAGCATTTACTACGTCTGGCTTTACGACTTTTTTTTAGCAATTTCTCCCAGTCGTTAAAGATGATCTGATGACGAGTCTTTGTACTAAACAAGATAAATGTCCGTTTTGTGGGGGTAGAAGACTCTTCTATAACTACTATCTGATTCCTGAAGCAATTCAGGGGCTTATCGATAGTCTCAACCCATGAGTTAAAGATACTTCACTGTGTGCTGTCGCTACATCGGATTGTGCTGACTCCTATAAAACGTTAATATTTTGACGCGATAATGCGTCTGCAACGTAGTTTTCCTTCCCAGGCTTGTAAAATACCTTTGTGCCACTCTCTTCAATTTGCAAACGCGAAAACTAGAGGTTGATGATCTGTATAGATTCGTACGTCACTCTTATCGCAGAGGTAGTGTCGGAGGCTGTCCAAAGCCCAAACGATAGTTAATAGTTCCCTTTCGTTTGTCGCGTAGTTTATCTTCCTATCCTTCAGCGTCCTCGAGATCATTGTTATGGGCCTATTTCCCTGAGATAGTACTGCACCTACGCCACTTGAGGGGGCATCAGTAGTCAAATCGAATGGTACATCTTCGGAAGCAAGAATATTTCTAAGCTTATTGAACGCAGCCGTCTGGATTTCATTAAAGGATACCGGGATATTTTTAAACGGAACTTGCTATTAAGCTCTCACATTTTAACAGGCTTGTTAAGGGTCTTGTTATTGCTGCGAAGTCCTTTATAAAGCACCAATAGTAACTTGCCAGACTAATAAAGGATCTCAGCTCGAACAAGTTGCTTGGTTGCTTAAAACCTCTGATTGCCCTGACCTTGTCTGGGCTAGTTTTTGTCCCCTCTTTCGTAACAACAAATCCCAGAAATTCTGCACTTTCTTTAAAAAACTGTGATTTCTCCTTTGATACCCTCATATTGGCGTCATAAAAGCTCTTTAGTACTTGTCCAACATGGTGTACGTGGTCTTTTTCGTTTTCGGAAAACACTATGACGTCATCGACGTAGACATAGCAGGTTTTACCAATCATATCACGCAGAACATCATCTATGGTCCGCTGGAAAATGCTAGAACCATTTTTTAACCCAAAGGGCAAACGGCAGAATTCATACTTTCCTCCACTGAAAAAGAGGTCTTTTCAAGTCTAGGGTGGTGAAATACTTGTCCTTTCCCAAGTTTGAAAGTATCATACTGATACTCAGCATTGGGTACTTGTCCGCGATGGTTTTGGAGTTCAATTTTCGGAAATCTACCACCAACCGCTTATTAGACGCGCCTGTGAGGCCTGTGTCCTTTTTTCCGACAACCCAAATGGGGTTGTTATACGGAGACCTAGATGGTCGAATGATACCATTTTTAAGCAGATCTTTGATTTCTTGGCTCACAAAGTCCGTAGCTCCCATGGGGAATGGATACATTTTGGAGTAGACTGGCTCATTGTCCTCTGTGCGAATGGTGGCAACAACATTGGTGTTAAACGGAAGTAATTTGCTCGAGTCGGCAAATGCGTAAGCGTTGAATGATGCTAAAACTGCGTCAGCCGATCCCCTAATTCTGTTGCGAATTATGAGGTCAGCTTGGTAGTGTTTTGAACTACTCACTTAGGTTTTAAATATATCATACGCGGCCACAGTTGCCTGCCGCCAGGAGACATATTGCTCCTGTGAGCCATCGAACTCTGGAAGTGATTTAACTGCATCCAGGCCTTCATAACATTCTACCTCGTCTACGATTTTTGTTGGTTGTAAGTCTTAATTTCAGCAGCTGCCACAGTTGTGGCCTGAAACTGGTTTGTAAGCTGCTCTAGCTTGGTTTCAAAGTCTTTCCTTTGTACTTGTAGTGCGGCGCTGACGGCTGCATTCATAATAACCTGAAGTTGTTGTTCATTCATGTCTTGTTGGCGTTTGAGACGTTTGCTTGTGAAAAGTTGGTTGTCAAGTCTGTCCAACAGTTCGTTAGTCTCAAGTTTGCTCATGCAAGGTAGTTAAGATGGCACGGACGGGTAACGGACATAAGTGCACAAAAAAAAAAACAAAAATGGGAAACAGGAGTTCAAAGTACAACCCTGTTTATTACAACCACACTAACCACACTTAAATTGTCAAATTATCACTAATATAATTATAAACAGAAGGCGGAGACTGACATAATTTATCGGTGGGTCTTGATTCCTCTGCCTCCGGGTGATGGTGATGGTGGTAGTGGTGGTGGTGGTCCTTTCTGCGTGGGTTTCCTCTGGTTGGGCGCCAGTTATTTTTAATTGACCTCGTTTCACTTCACTTTAGCGGTAGCGAAGGTGTTGTCGACTACCCAAGTTATTTTAATTGAGTTAACACTTTGAGTCTCTTTCAAAACTATTTATTTAATAATCAGTAAGCTTACTGCTAACCTACTATTCCTACCGTCGCTGCTGCCGTTAGCGTCGGTCTCTAATTACTTCCATAAGCATTCCCACGCTCATGTGCCATGCTCATGCATCTAGCTGATCACCGAATTACAACAGCTGACCAAACATTTAATTTGATCGCGCATGAAGTAAACGATCCAGACTGCATGCGTTGCAATTTTTGGCAACATGGGAACTATGTTTAACTTAGTCATGAACTGCGAAATCGAAGATGATTTTGCACAAAATGCCGCCGTTAGGACCTTCTCCAGGACTGAAGGAAAACCCGTGCAAATTTTCACTGCTGTGGTCCGGGCGTAATGCGCGGACATACAAAAGGCGTTTCATTTATATATATTTACTAGTCTAAGCCCCCGGCTCCGCTCGTTCATTGTTGTCAAAGATATCATTTATCGTGATAACAATATAATGGAATAGTTAAATTAGCAATCTAAATTTTTTATTGACTTCGTAAATCATTTAAGGGTTAGCACATACATAAATATGTATGTACAGTGGAAACTCGTTTATCCGGCCCTCAGTTATACGAATTCGCGATTATCCGGACTACCAACCGCGACCAATTTATATGTACCTACAGGTCGAAATTATGGAATCATGAACGTGTCGGAACTTGCATATTCCGCCCGCGTCGTGTGCGGTCGCTGCCGCTGCCCCGCGCGTTTCATTACTGTCTTAGTTCGCTTGCAATTGTGACTCCGCTCTGACGTGCGTGTCAAGTCTACATATTTAAACATGCCAAAGCGTAAGTGAGTGGTGTTATCGCTTAAAGACAAAATAAATATCATTGATTCACTAAAAAAGGAGAAACCGGCCGTAAGTTAGCTGAAAAGTATGGTGTAGGTACATCCACGATAAGTGATATTAGGAAGAATACCGATTCAATTTTGTTGTACACCTGCAAATTAGACAGTGAAGACGGGAGTACAAATCGGAAAATGATGAAGAGACCGAAACATGAACAAATTAGGCGGCGATGAATCATTTGTGGCAAGTAACGGATGGTTGTACAGATTTAAATCACGGCATGGAATTCGTGAAATGGAAATACAAGGTGAAAAAATGTCAGCTAATGTAGATGCAGCAAACTCTTTTAAAGATACTTTTAAGAAGAATTTTAATGAAAATAACTATGACTTGGATTTTGTTTATAATGCTGACGAAACTGGATTAAACTGGAAGTCGTTATCTTCAAAATCTTTAGCTTCTAAGCGAGATAATTCAGCTCCAGGATATAAAACAAGCAAAGAGCGAGTAACAATATTAGTTTGCGCTAATGCTGCCGGGACCCACAAAATACCTTTGCTCCTCATAGGAAAATCAAAGATGTTTTAAAAATATCAGGGTACCCTTAATCTATAAAAATCAAAAAAGCGCATGGATGAACTCTGAGATATTTATTGACTGGTATGACAACACTATTATCCCTGAAGTAAAAAGAAGACAAAACGAAATTGGCAAACAAGGAAATGTGCTACTTTTACTGGATAATGCGCCAACCCATCCTTCAGCTGAATTGTTAGATAAGGAAAATGGAAAGTTTAAAGTAAAATTTTTACCTCCCAATGTGACATCCTTGCTACAACCAATAGATCAAAGGGGTATTGAAACATTGAAACGACTTTATAGAAAACAACTTCTACGTAGGTTGTTATCTGTTGAAGAAGATAATGTAGAAGGCGTTTTATCATTTTTTAAGGACATGAATTTACAGGAGAGTTGTTAAATGGTTGTAGATGCATGGGATTTGATTGAAAGGAAGACTTTAAGCAAGGCTTGGAATAGAGTACTTAATCGTGAGAATGATAATTCAATAACCAATACGTACCTAAATATTTTATTTCATGATTAATGCTGCAGTTTAGTATTATGTACGTAATGTAATCTAAGAAAATATGTACACACATACATAAGTAAGTGTTCATTTCTTAATAAACATTGATTTTCGTTGATATCTATTTGTTTTTCTTCATACATTCGATTATCCGGATTTTCGATTATCCGAATGCATATCGACAACAATTAGTCCGGTTAATCGAGTTTCTACTGTATGATGAAACAACATCTTCACAGTCTCTGCGTCTGCATCGTATTTCGTTACACATATATGTATATACTTAGGGGTTTCACATAGTCTCATAAGGTTATAAGTTTTAACGATCCGAAATCATTGCATTCAGAGTTGTATTTGCGTAAACTTATTTTAGTATGCAGTCCAGCAACAAATTTTTTAAACTAGTATATTTTTCGTAAGGCGTTTCATTTTGATGTATAAGAAGAATAAGATTATGCTTTTTGACTATGTTAAAGAAAATTTAATATTTGTTATCGACATGTTTATTTGCATTCAAATCTAAATACATCTCTAAATAATGAAATGTAAGAGTTGATTAGACCTGTTCGTTTTCAATTGACAGATTTTTGTGACTGTTACGTACTGGGGTCGAATCGTTACATCCGTGAACGTGTAACTCGTCACGTAAAAGTTTGTATTTCGTTTTATGACATACGTGATCGTAGCGCTTATATACGTGATCGTAACGTTCATATCGTAATCTGGCATGATGACATACGTGAGCTAGTATATAAACGTATCCGTTCGTTCGAACCGTCATTCGAACGCAAATTATCAATCGTAATATACAAATTTATGGAAATTTGACTTTTAGTAATAAAGAACGTAAACAAGAAACCAATGAATGGAATGTCTAAAATTTAAAAAAAAATTATTTATATAAACAAAATTTTTGTATTTTAGTTGACAATAAAAATAAAATTATTTACAAGGTTAAGGGCATATACATTTTTGAATTTAGTTCATTAAAGAATACTTTATTTGATCTCTTATCGTTTGGTCGATTGCGGTGAAGCGGTTCGCTACAATTGTGTGGGTGTATACAATCAAGGGTTAATTGTGAATCTAATATATAAAATTCTCGTGTCCCGGTGTACGTTATTGAACTCCTCTGAAACCGTTCGACCGATTTTCGTGAATCTTAGCGTGCATATCGGCTAGGGTGGAGAATCGGACAACATCTATTTTTCATCCTCCTAAATGTTAAGGGAAATTGTAAATTGGAAAATTCCCAAAAAGTAACATTTTTACATACAAATTTTTTTCTCAATTTTTGTTTGTTTTGTTTTTCAAAATTTTTGTTTGTCAAATATTTGAATCATTCAATTTCGGTCGCATGCTTTTTTTATTCCGGCTGTTCAAAAGAAAAATTATTGAAAATTATTCAGTGAAAACGTTATGTTTCACATAAAAATATCAATTACAGATTGAAATTTCTTACGAAGCCACGAAGAGGTCGCGCTAATATCGGTCGGCGTTCCTTTTGCCATCAACGTATGGCATCCCAAGACAAATGAACGACTACTCCCTCACAGGATGCAATGACATACATGTGGAATTATGGAACGCGGTCAATCAGCAAGCGATCGTCACGATGTCACAGCACGACTTTTCAAACAACAGCAGCGATGTTTGATGTACTTTATCTTGAAGCAACATATGATACATACATATATATGGTGCTGTTAGATGCTGGATGTATTCTTTGAGTAGCAAAAAAAAGGTAGCCGCACGCACACATTCTTCCTTGGATGGTGGATGGTGGTTACACCAGATCAAACTGATGAACTCATTTCTGCGGAAATTCCTGATGCAGAGAAAGATACAGTATTATACCAAATGTTGAAAACCCATATGGTTCATGGACCTTGCGGACACCACAATCCCACTTCGGGTTGTATGTCTCACAATAAACGCACGAAAACCCGTCGAACTCCGTTTCGTTATTGAACTCCTCTGAAACCGCTCGACCGATTTTTGTGAATCTTAGCGTGCATATCGGCTAGGATGGAGAATCGGACAACATCTATTTTTCATCATCCTAAATGTTAAGGGTGGTACACCCATAAATTTTTTTAACTTTCCGCGAAGAAAATTAAAAATTTTCTAAAATCGGGATGTTATTGGTTGTTCAAGTTATTGGACCCGCTTATAACTTTTGAACGGATCAAGCGATTCAACCCTACCCAACGGCATTTCAAACAGTTTCACTTAACTTAGATTTTCTAAAATTTTGAGCCGATTGGGATCGCTAGATTTCGAGAAAACTAAAAAAAAACAGCAAAAAAGTGTTTGTTTTTTTTGAATAACTTCTAAACGGCTATGTCGATCAATTCCATAAACTAATCAGCACTCAACCTCACAAAACTACGCCGATTACCGCAAACAGGGTCAAAATCGATCAATTTTCTTGCGAGAAATCGTTCACGAAAGAAATCGCAAAAATAGATTTTTTTTGAAATAACTCTGAAACGACTCGACCGATTAATTCTGAAGACTTATCAGCTTTCGACTCTGAAAAATTACGTCGATTTCCGCAAACCGTGTCAAAATTGGTTGATTTGTTCGTGAGATATCGTTGACGAAATTCTATCCGCATATCCGCAAGATGGCAATCGAATATTACAATTGTAGTACGATAAATTCTTATTCATAGTTCATAATTTCAAGTTCCATTAATTATGAGAGTAGGGATGAGGACGATGCCGGTCTCCTGTCTTACTCACTATACATTTTTCAGCCATTTTTTTTTGGTTTTATTTGTGTATCAATCGTAGCAGTCACTGTTATACCATTTCTTTAATTTTTCTGTGCAACTCTCATGTTAATTTTACTGTCATCATAAATTTATCATTCATTTCCAGTGCAATAATTATTTATTTACAGTTTATTAATCTGACAAAGATAGTTTTAACTCTCAGTTTATTAAGTGATGTCATGTAAATAAACACGTGTTGTAAGCTCCCGTCAATAACGGCCATTTCCTAAAGATTTTACTAACGATACGGTCACACATGTTGACGGATATCCAATATATCGTCGAAGAAGTACCGAAAATGGCGGACAATCTTTCATTAAAGCTATTAGCAACGCAGACATCGACATTGACAATCGTTGGGTGGTACCATATTCACCTCTGCTGAGCAAAACATTCAATGCTCATATTAATGTTGAGTCATGCAGTTCGGTGAAGAGTATCAAATATATTTTGCAAATATGTGAATAAAGTTGAAATTACGAATTACCAAATTGGCCGGTATGTCAGTTCCAATGAAGCTGTCTGGCGTATTTTCGGTTTCCCAATTCATGAACGGGATCCAGCAGTTATCCAATTAGCTGTCCACCTTGAAAACGGCCAGCGCGTATATTTCACGAACGATACAGTGCTTGATCGTGCTATAAATCCACCAAAAACTACGCTGACCGAATTTTTTGAACTGTGCAATCGTGCGGATGCTTTTGGTGCCTTCGCACAAACACTTCTCTACTCTGAAGTTCCACGGTATTTTACATGGGCTCAAAAAAAAAAAAAAATGGATACTCTGCAAGCAAGGGACACCAGTTGATGCGCACCCCGGTTTATTTAAATCAATTACTTTGGGTCGTGTATATACAGTCAATTCAAGGCAGACTGAGTGCTTTTACCTGCGACTATTGGTGGTTAATGTCACCGGGCCATTGTCATTTCAAGATATACGTAAAGTAGATGGACAACAGTATCCTACGTATAAAGATGCATGCCTTGCTCTGGGCTTGCTAGAAGACGACAATCATTGGGACAGTACGCTTGCTGAAGCAACATTAAACTGCACAGGATCACAAATTCGTCTACTATTTGCTATAGTCCTGACTACATGTTTCCCGGCCCGAGCACAAATGTTGTGGGATAATCACAAAGATTCAATGACTGATGATATATTGTATCGACATCGTACAACGTGCAATGATCTAACGATATCATTCAGAGATGCAATGTACAATGAAACATTTATTGCTATCGAGGATCTTTGCATTGCTATTGCGAATTTGCCAATCAGTCATTTCGGTATGAGCTCACCGAATCGAAGTGCATCTGATTTACTCAACACAGATATCAATCATGAACTAAAGTACGATACTGTAGAAATGGCAGGCATTGTTAGTCGCAATGTTCCACTACTAAATGATGAACAAAAAATTATTTACGACCGCATCATGCTGGCAGTTTCGGCAGGCAAGGAGGATTCTTTTTTTTGGATGCACCAGGTGGAACAGGCAAAACATTCCTTATTTCGTTACTTCTGGCCGAGATACGATCCAAAAATGACATCGCATTGGCCGTATGTGGCTTAGATTTGGGAACACCATGCATTTCCCACGGACAACTATATGTGGCATGTTCTCGCGTGGGAAACCCCTCCAGTTTGTTTGTGTTGGCTAAAGACGGACTAACCAAGAATATTGTACACTCTATTGCACTGAGAGATTATTTTTTTTTTTTTCAATTGCCATAATTGATAGGATAATATGAATAATTATTTTTGATATTTAGAAAGCTATCAAAAATTGTAATTTAAAATATATTCGTTACTTTCATAAGGATTAATTTATTAACTTAAATAAAGCATACTTTCATTGTTTATAATGCTTTCGATTATAAGTACATCCCCGCACACTTTGTAGTAGATAGTTATTTTTATTGAACTAAAAAAATGTTTCATAGAAATAATATACATGGCAAAACAACGTTTGCCGGGTTAGCTAGTATACTATAAAAATATTTAAATAGTTTCTCAATTCAATAAATAACCACTATATAGCAGTTTTTATTCGTACTAAATGTTGGGTATTTTGATTTAAAAGCCCAAAAATTATTATTTTGTTCAATCTGGCCATAATGGAGAATGTTATAAAAAACGCTAATTTTGAAGCGCTCTTACACTGGAATAAGTTGGACATCCCATTATTCCTGTGGAAAATTCTTCGCTTCTCCAATATCAGCGCGGTAGCAGCTATTCACCTGTTGTCTAAACGATAACAACAACAGCAGCTGCAGCTAAACAACAACAACAGTATCAGGTGCAGTAGTAGCAGAAATGCCGAAATTGTGGCAAGTATAGGGAATCAGTCAGGGCTCATATTTTTAAGTTTTAGTCTTAAGCCAGACTTGAACAAAAGCACATAGTGCTTAATAAAAATTATTTGATTGAAAAAAATAACTGTGATTTTATTTCCTGGACAACAGCAGATAGTGCTGAAAGAGTTAACTCAGATTTTATTTCCTAGACAGCAGCCCATAGCACTGGAGAAATAATTGGCGCCCAACACGGATAGAACCAAAACAAGGAATACTGAGGAGTACAGGACTACTGGAGGATTATCGACTCTATACCAAGGACAATTGCCAGCCTGATTTATAATATTATCATGTAAGTACACAGTGATCAATATAAAAAAAACAAGAAATAAAAAAATAAATAAATGAATAAATGATTAAAATTAGTAAATATTCTAAAGTGTTAACAAAATTTTTACAGTGGGCCATAAGGCTAAATTGTTTTAGTGTGCTTAAATAGCCATTTAAAAGTGCGCTAAAGAATTAAGTAAAATAAAATAAATACTAAAGGAATAAAAAAGTAGTCAGTGTAGAAGAGACATCAAAATGAATGAGGAGGCATTGAGGGTAATAGTGACAGATGCCGTCACTGCAGCTATGGAAAGGACTAAGGCCTAAGGACAATAGGACAGCTGACAGAACGGCTAAAGGCTTTAGAAACTCCATTAGAAGACGAGGAATATGAACCAGTGACTATAGACCCGACTGTTCGGTGTGAAGAATCTTTAGAAATAATTAAATCTCTGCCACAATTTAGTAGCGAAACGTCACGATACGTTAGTTGGAGGCAAGCTGCATTTGCTGCCTACAAGTTGTTTGAAAATTACGAAACATTCACTTGGGAGTGGCCAGAAACGATTCCTTTACACATGGCTCAAGCAGCTCACTACTTCCGGTCTTTGACCAAGTATCCTCTGGGTAGGCTAAGAACATCCGTTCGAAGGCGACCTAATGTGAGAAGGCGAAACATCCCCTACATCGGGTTGTGCGCTGGGTTTGGGACCCGCCACGTAAAAAACAATACCAATGAAAAAGTTGAAACAGCTTCGGATGAGGGGCCCCCCTTTTGATGACGACCATGTCAAACGAAATAAGGACTACGATTTGAGGGCATGCACATGGAATGTCCGGACCCTTAATTGGGAAGGTGCCGCTGCCCAGCTGGTTGATGTCCTCGCGAAAATAAAGGCTGACATCACCGCCTTCCAAGAAATGCGATGGACGGGACAAGGACAGAGACGAGTAGGTCCTTGTGACATTTGCTACAGTGGCCATATAAAGGAGCGCAAGTTTGGTGTGGTATTCGTGGTGGGAGAGAGACTCCGTCGCCGAGTACTATTATTCATTCCGGTGAATGAACGTCTAACCACAGTCCGCATCAAAGCGAGGTTCTTCAACATATCGCTGATTTGCGCCCACGCCCCGACGGAAGAGAACGACGATGTTACCAAAGATGTCTTTTATGAGTGCTTGGAGCGCACTTATGAGAGCTGCCCCCGCCACGATGTCAAAATCGCGCTTGGCGACTTCAACGCCAGGGTGGGTAAAGAAGGTATCTTTGGCACTACGGTCGGTACATTCAGCCTCCACGACGAAACATCCCCAAATGGGTTGAGGCTGATCGACTTCGCCGGGGCCCGAAATATGGTTATCTGTAGTACTAGATTCCAGCATAAGAAAATTCATCAAGCTACCTGGCTGTCTCCGGATCGAAAAACTACCAACCAGATCGATCATGTTGTGATAGACGGAAGACACGTCTCCAGTGTTTTAGATGTGCGTGCGCTCCGAGGTCCTAACATCGACTCGGACCACTATCTTGTTGCAGCCAAGATTCGCACCCGCCTCTGTGCAGCAAAAAACGCACGTCAACAAACACAAGGAAGGTTCGACGTCGAGAAGCTGCAATCCCAACAGACAGCCGAACGATTTTCTACTCGTCTTGCACTTCTGCTCTCTGAGAGCACTCGTCAACAACTCGGTATAAAGGAACTGTGGGACGGCATTTCAAATTCCTTTCGTACAGCTGCAACCGAAGCCATTGGTTTTCGGAAAGTGCAAAAGAACAGCTGGTACGACGAGGAGTGCCGTGTCGCAGCGGAGAGAAAACAGGCTGCCTACCTCGCAACGTTACGATCGACCACAACACGTGCGGGATAGGATAGATACCGAGAGTTGAAGAGGGAAACGAGACACATTTGTAGACAGAAAAAGAAAGAGGCTGAATTGCGTGAGTACGAAGAGCTTGATAAGCTGGCCGCCAAGGGTAATGCTCGAAAATTCTACGAAAAAATGCGGCGGCTTACAGAAGGTTTCAAGACCGGAGCATACTCTTGAAGAACCCCCAAAGGTGATCTGGTTACCGATGCCCAGAGCATACTTAAATTATGGAGGGAACACTTCTCCAGCCTGCTGAATGGCAGCTTACGCACAACGCCAAGAGAAGGCGAACCCGATTCCCCAATCAATGACGATGGAGTTCCATTGTCCGACCATGAAGAAGTTCGAATAGCAATTACCCGCCTGAAGAACAACAAAGCGGCAGGGGCCGACGGATTGCCGGCCGAGCTATTCAAACACGGCGGCGAAGAACTGATAAGGAGCATGCATCAGCTTCTTTGTAAAATATGGTCGGACGAAAGCATGCCCAACGATTGGAATTTATGTGTGCTATGCCCAATCCATAAAAAAGGAGACCCCACAATCTACGCCAACTACCGTGGGATTAGCCTCTTCAACATCGCATATAAGGTTCTATCGAGCGTATTGTGTGAAAGATTAAAGCCCACCGTCAACAAACTGATTGGACCAGTGATCAGTGTGGCTTCAGACCTGGAAAATCAACAACCGACCAGATATTCACCATGCGCCAAATCTTGGAAAAGACCTCTTCGTCGATTTCAGAGCTGCTTTCGACAGCACGAAAAGGAGCTGCCTTTATGCCGCGATGTCTGAATTTGGTATCCCCGCAAAACTAATACGGCTGTGTAAACTGACGTTGAGTAACACCAAAAGCTCCGTCAGGATCGGGAAGTACCTCTTCGAGCCGTTCGATACCAAACGAGGTTTCAGAAAAGGCGACTCCCTATCGTGCGACTTCTTCAACCTGCTTATGGAGAAAATAGTTCGAGCTGCTGAACTTAATCGAGCATGTACCATCTTCTATAAGAGTGTACAGCTGCTGGCGTATGCCGATGATATTGATATCACCCGCGCCGTTAGTTTTGCTTTCTCCAGGCTGTACAAGGAAGCACAGAAAATGGGTCTGGCAGTGAACGAGGGCAAAACGAAATATCTCCTGTCATCAAACAAACAGTCGTCGCACTCGCGACTTGGCTCTCGCGTCACTGTTGACAGTAATAACTTTGAAGTTGTAGATAATTTCGTCTATTTAGGAACCAGCATTAACACCACCAACAATGTCAGCCTGGAAATCCAACGCAGGATTGCTCTTGCCAACAGGTCCTACTTCGGATGAGTAGCCAATTGAAAAGTAAAGTCCTCTCTCGACGAACAAAAGCTAAACTCTATAAGTCGCTAATAATTTCCGTCCTACTATATGGTGCAGAGGCTTGGACAATGACATCAACTGATGTTTCGAGAGAAAAGTTCTGCGAAAGATTTATGGTTCTTTGCGCATTGGCCACGGCGAATGTCGCATTCGATGGAACGCTGAGCTGTACGAGATATACGACGACATTGACATATTTCAGCGAATTAAAAGACAGCGGCTACGCTGGCTAGGTCAGGTTGTCCGGATGGATGAAAACACTCTAGCTCTGAAAGTATTCGACGCAGTACCCGAAGGAGGAAGCAGAGGAAGAGGAAAACCTCCACTCCGTTGGAAGGACCAAGTGGAGAAGGACCTATCTTCGCTTGGAATATCCAATTGGCGCCACGTAGCGAAAATAAGAAACGACTGGCGCGCTGTTGTTAACTCGGCTATAATCGCGTAAGCGGTGTCTACGCCAATTAAGAAGAAGAAGAAAAAAGTACTGATATAGTCACTTTGCCAAAAATATAGGCAATATGCCGTGAGGGTTTTTGTTATTGGCTTGCGGAAGCCAATGAGCGACATCATGTTTTCCTCGCAACCTAAAGACATGCCTAGTATCTTGGCATTAGCACAAGAACTGGAAGCAAATCATGCTCGATATTCTTTCTACAGTAGAATGGATTCACCTCAAGGGGGAAAAAATGTTGGAAGGACAATTGTTACACTCCACTCACCTCACTTATAAACAAGTAGAAAAAAAGCATGTAGATGCCGCAACCCCTATGGAGGCTGATCCGACTCTATCGCACTACCGGCAAGGAGGAAATTATAATCCAAATTGGAGATCAATTATTGATCGATACCGGAGGGGAAAAGAATTTTGTTAAACCCAATGAAAAGTAAAAAGGAGTAAGGAATGTGGAAAGTTACTTTAAATTACATCCATCCACGGTACTGCCGTGATTAAGGAAAGGTGCTTAATTAACGTGCTTGGAAAGAGCTCCTTTCAGCATTTTTCACGACACTTGATTTAAAGTCACGGTTCCACTAAATTAAGTTGGTGGAGAAGGACAGGGAAAAGACTGCCTTCTCTGTAAACTATGGGAAGTACGAAATTTGTAGACTTTCTTTCGGGCTGAAAAATGCGCCTGCAATTTTCCAAAGGGCAATTGATGATATTCTCAGAGACGAAATAGGGAAAAGCTGTCATGTTTATATTGATGATGTAATTGTATTTTCAAGCAAGGAAGAGGATCATTACAGAGACATAGAAAGAATTTTAACGAAACTTTACCAAGCCAACATGCGAGTTTCAATGTCAAAATCAATTTCTTAGGGAACAAGTGTAATTCATTGCATTTATTGTTTCGAAGGAAGGGATAAAAACATGCCCTGATAAAGTCAATGACATTCTGAATTATAAAACACCTAACACTCTACGTGGTTTACGAGCATTTTTGGGGCTATCTGGTTAGTATAGGAAGTTTATTAAAGACTATGCCTCCATAGTAAAACCTCACACAAGATACTTAAGGGGGGAAAATGGTCATGTTAATGGCTTTCGAAAAAGTGAACAGAATTTTATGTTCTGAGTACGTACTTCTGCTATATCCTGATCACGATAAACCATTTGACTTAACAATTGACGCTTCAGCACACGCTATTGGTGTGGTATTATCTCAAGGTAATAGGCCGATAACCATGATTTCCAAAACGTTATCGACAGCAGAAGAGAATTATGCTACCAATGAAAGAGAGTTTTTAGCGATAGTGTGGGCACTTCAGAAGCTGCGAAACTGTTTATACGGAGTAAAACAGCTGAATATTTTTACCGATCATCAGCCTTTGACCTTCGCGGATAAGAATCCAAACACGAAAATAAAATGCTTGCGAGCATTTG
Organism: Bactrocera tryoni; assembly: GCF_016617805.1. Classification (NCBI taxonomy): domain Eukaryota; kingdom Metazoa; phylum Arthropoda; class Insecta; order Diptera; family Tephritidae; genus Bactrocera; species Bactrocera tryoni. The sequence continues at coordinate 18,812,103 of NW_024395824.1, read as the reverse complement.
CGGAAGAGTTTTCACCTCAATTTCATTATAAACCCGGTAAAGATAATCTTGTTGCCGATGCGTTGTCACGACAGCGCATTAATGCAATAGAGCAGGAATCCTCATCCGTTACTATGCATAGTGAAGAATCTCTAACAGAAATTATTTCAAAAGTGAAAAACTCTGTTAATTCATTACGAAATCAGAAAATTCTTGAAGAAGGAACAAAAGCGGTAAACTTACGAGGTTTTTCAAGCCAGGAGATAAAGTTTACGTTAGGACCAATAAAAGAATTTGCAATAAATTTACAAAAGTTTTTACGGAAAAACCGATTCAAAAGGATCCAGCATCTACAGTTTTAATAGATAATAGGAAGGTTCTTAAGAGTAACCTTACGTAATAATTTTTTTTCTTCACCTTTGCAGAGTTATTTTACCACTTCTGCGCATTCAGTTATCCGACAGCAAAATTATTAATTTTACAAAATCCAACAATATACCAGTTATTGACGGAAATGTAGCAGTTTGAGACAAATATGACTACATAACGCATCGAACGAATATGACGAATTTCCTCACCGTCTTGCGGGAAACAGAAAATATATTTCACGTTTTTCCCCAATCACACATGACTAAAGTTCTTCAGGCAGACATTAATCAAATTTATCGATTGATTGACACGGTAAAAATTCACTATAGACAAGCGCGAAGCAGAAACATGATTGGCACTGTGCTAAAATACATAGCCGGAACTCCAGATTTCGACGATTTTAATGAATTAAAATTTAAAACACAAGAACTTATAGAATCCAATGACCATAAATTTTTCATAAACACTCAGATACAGTAGCAAATCGATAAATTGACTGACACTGTTAACAAAATTATTGCTAATACAAAAAAAGCCAACATTGACACTGGTCATCTTTTCGAATTACTAATGTCCAGAAATAGGACAGTTATAATAGATTTGGACAATATAATTTATTCAATAGTTATAGGTAAATTAAATGTTGTAAATCCTATAATTTTGGATACAGATGAAATTTCGAAAATATTGATCACTGAGTACACTTTAAATGTGTTAATAATAATAATACCATGCCATATAGTAGAGTCTATTCGCCCCAGGTAGACGAACGTCTAGCCACAATCCGCATCAAAGCGAATTTCTTCAACATATTTTTCATTTGCGCCCACGCCCCAACGGACGATGTGACCAAAGATGCCATCTATGAGCGCTTGGAGCGCACCTTTGAGAGCAAATGGGTTGAGGCTGATCGATTTCGCCGGGGCCCGAAATAAGGTTATTTTTAGTACTAGATTCCAGCATAAGAAAATTCATCAAACCACATGGCTGTCTTTGAATCGACAAACCACCAACCAGATCGATCATGTTGTGATAGACGGAAGACACGTTTCCAGTGTTTAAGACGTGCGTGCGCTCCGAGGTCCTAACATCGACTCGGAAAACTACCTTGTTGCAGTCAAGATTCGCACCCGCCTCTGTGCAGAAAAAAACGCACGTCAACAAACACAAGGAATGTTCGACGTCGAGAAGCTGCAATCACAACAGAGAGTTGAACGATTTTCTACTCGGCCTGCACTCCTGCTCTCTGAGAGCACTCGTCAACATCTCGGTATAAGGGAACTGTGGGACGGCATTCCAAACTCTTTACGTACAGCTCCAACCGAAACCATTGTTTTCGGAAAATTCAAAAAGAACAGCTGGTACGACGAGGAGTGCCGTGTCGCAGCAAAGTGAAGACAGACTGCCTACCTCGCAACGTTACGATCGACCACAACACGTGCGGGATAGGATAGATACCGAGAGCTGAAGAGGGAAGCGAGACGTATTTGCAGTAAGAAAAGGAAAGTGGCCGAAATTCGTGAGTATGAAGAGCTTGATAAGCTGGCCGACAGGGGAAAGGCTCGAAAATTCTACGAAAATGTGCGGTGGCTGACAGAAGGTTTCTAGACCGGAGCATACTCTTGTAGAACCCCCAAAGGCGATCTAGCGACCGATGCCCAAGGCATGCTAAATTATGGAGGGCACACTTCTCCAGCCTGCTGAATGGCAGTGAAAGTACAACGCCAGGAGAAGCGAACCCGATTGCCCAATCGACGATGATGGAGCAGACGTTACATTGCCCGACCATGAAGAAGTTGGAATAGCAAATCTTGGAAAAGACCCGTGAAAGAAGGGTTGATACACCACCTATTCAACGATTTCAAAGCTGCTTTGTATAGAACGCAAAATAGCTGCCTTTATCCGCGGTTTCCCCGTAAAACCAATTCGGTATTAGTAGTAGTAGTCCTTCTCCACTTGGTCCTTCTAACGTAGTGGATGTCTTCCTCTTCCTCTGCTTACCGCGTCGAATACTTTCAGAGCTAGAGTGTTTTTGTCCATCCGGACAAAATGACCTAGCCCGTGTAGCCGCTGACTTTTAATTCGCTGAACTATGTCAATGTCGTCTAATATCTCGTACAGCTCATGATTCCATCGAATGAGATACTCACTGTGATCAATGCGCAAAGGACCATAAATCGTTCGCCGAACTTTTCTCTCGAAACGTCCACTCATCAGTTGAAGTCATCGGTCAAGCCTCTGCACCATGTAGCAGGACGGGAATTATGAGCGACTTATAGAGTTTGGTTTTCGTTCAGTACCAGACCCATTTGCTTTGCTTCCTTGTCCAGTCTGGTGAAAGACGAACTAACGGCGTAGGTGTTGAGCAGCTGTACGTTCTTATATAAGATTGTACATGTTCGATTAAGTTCTGCAGCTCGAATTATTTTCTCCAGAAGCAGATTGAAGAAGTCGCACGATAGGAAGTCGCCTTGTCTGAAACCTCGCTTGGTATCGAGCGGCTCGGAGAGGTCCTTCCCGATCCTGACGGAGCTTTTCGTGTTGCTCAACGTCAGTTTGCACAGGCGTATTAGTTTTGCGGGGATACCAAATTCAGACATCGCGGCATAAAAGCAGCTTCTTTTCGTGCTGTCGAAAGCAGCTTTGAAATCAACGAAGAAGGTGAGTGTCGATTCTTCTTTCATGGGTTTTCCAAGATTTGGCGCATGGTGAATATCTGGTCGGTTGTTGATTTGTCAGGTCTAAAGCTACACTGATAAGGTCCAATCAGTTTATTGACGGTGGGCTTTAATCTTTTACACAATACGCTTGATAGAACCTTATACGCGATGTTGAGGAGGCTTATCCCACGGTAGTTGGCGCAGATTGTGGGGTCTCCCTTTTTGTGGATTGGGCATAACACACTCAAATTCCAATCGTTGGGCATGCTTTCGTCCAACCATATTTTACAAAGAAGCTGATGTATGCTCCTTATCAGTTCTTCGCCGCCGTGTTTGAATAGCTCGGCCGGCAATCCATCGGCCCCCGCCGCTTTGTTGTTCTTCAGACGGGTAATTGCTATTCGAACTTCTTCTTGGTAGGGCAGTGGAACGTCTGCTCCATCGTCATCGATTGGGGAATCGGGTACGCCTTCGCCTAGCGTTGTGCGTTCACTGCCATTCAGCTGGCTGGAGAAGTGTTCGCTCCATAATTTAAGTATGCTCTAGGCATCGGTGTCTAGATCACCATTAGAACCCCCAATGGTGATCTAGACAAGAGTATGCTCGATATCAGCTAATATTAGCCGAAACATAGGTTTTTTATCTTTTCATGTGAAATTGATGAAATGAACCATAACAAGTAAGGAAGGCCTAAGTTCGGGTGTCACCGAACATTTTATACTCTCGCATGATAAAATGATAATCGAGATTTCATTATACGTCATTTACATATTTTTCAAATACCGTATTTTTGTAAAGTTTTATTCCGCTATCATCATTGGTTCCTAATGTATATACTCGTATTATTCAGAAAAGGCATCAGATGGAATTCAAAAGAGCGTTATATTGGAAGAAGGCGTGGTTGTGAACCGATTTCACCCATATTTCGTACATGTCATCAGGGTGTTAAGAAAATATTATATACCGAATTTCATTGAAATCGGTCTAGTAGTTCCTGAGTTATGGTTTTTGGTCCATAAGTGTGCGAGGCCACGCCCATTTTCAATTTTTAAAAAAGGCCTGGGTGCAGCTTCCTTCTGCAATTTCTTCCGTAAAATTTAGTGTTTCTCACGTTTTTTGTTAGTCGGTTAACACACTTTTAGTGATTTTCGACATAACCTTTGTATGGGAGGTGGGCGTGGTTATTATCCGATTTCTTCCGTTTTTGAACAGTATATGAAAATGCCTGAAAAAAATGACTCTGTAGAGTTTGGTTGACATAGCTATAGTAGTTTCCGAGATATGTACAAAAAACTTAGTAGGGGGCGGGGCCACGCCCAATTTTCCAAAACATTGCGTTCAAATATGCCACTCCCTAATGCGGTTCCTTGTGCCAAATTTCACTTTAATATCTTTATTTATGGCTTAGTTATGACTTTTTATAGGTTTTCGGTTTCCGCCATTTTGTGGGCGTGGCAGTTGTCCGATTTTGCCCATTTTCGAACTTAACCTTCTCATGTAGCCAAGGAATACGTGTACCAAGTTTCATCATGATATCTCAATTCTTACTCAAGTTACAGCTTGCACGGACGGACGGACGGACAGACGGACGGACAGACAGACGGACGGACAGACAGACATCCGGATTTCGACTCTACTCGTCACCCTGATCACTTTGGTATATATAACCCTATATCTGACTCTTTTAGTTTTAGGACTTACAAACAACCGTTATGTGAACAAAACTATAATACTCTCCTTAGCAACATTGTTGCGAGAGTATAAAAAATTGATATATATAGTATATTCAAGTATACACTTTCAACATTAGAATAAACTCACATTTCAGTTTTATTTTGTTTTTTTTTATTAGCTAAATTTTTTAATTTAAAAATCATTAAGCACACTCATAACTGAAAGGTTGGTGTGTTTATAATTACGAGGAAAACTATCGTTGCCACATCTTAAAAACCAAATATGAAGGATTTTTCAACGACAGCGTGTTTTATTTGTACTTTCGCATGATTATTTTTTTTTTATTAACTATAAAAAAATCATTCCAGCATTTTCAATCTCCTTAGTGAAATACTCCTTACTGCGTTGGCGAGCCAATACCCAAGATGACTGAAGTACTTTCGCGTAGCATTATTTTCTGGGTTGGTGGCCTTTGGCCGCACTCTAAACAAATTACCCTGGTCGAGTTGACATCCGGGTTGGGTGAAGTAATTTCGTATGGTTGGCGCCCTTCGGCTTAGGTGACTGAAGTTCTTTCGTGTAGTACTTCTTTTTGCGTTGGTGGTCTTTGACTGCGCTCTAAAAAATAACCCTGGTCGAGTCAACGCCCTAAGTATTTTATTATTTTATTACGTCATATTATTATAAAATATATCTTATTAAATTTTATCTTAATTGGTCTTTTTAATCTTATTTAAATTTAAAGAAGAATTTAAATAGGAAAATATTCAAATGCCTGGAAAAAGGGTTTATACTCATTTAAATTTCAAATATACTCTATAAACACATTTTTTTTATTAGAACTAAGATTGCTAAATAAAGAAAGAGGAATTTTAGCAAAAAATAGGAATTTCAGCTCATATTTGCTTAGTATCACATGGCAGCGCCCCATTTCCTCATAATTAATTAAATTAACGAGTGTAAAAAGTAATTTTTAAAATATAGCTTTCTTACTTAAAAAACTTGAAAAAAAAAATTGTTTATATGTTTACAGTTTGATTTAATTAATTTGAAGTGAAAAATGTGCGCAAAGTGTGTTAAATGTAGTAAAATAGCTTGTTGAAATGTTCGAACTTTTGGAATTGGCCACTGAGACAAAGAAGTGCCGGTAATGTTGAGAATATTACTCCGAGTGACGCATCAATTGCGGAAGACCTAAATCAGACTCTCACACGTCGTTCTCAAGCATTGGGTATTTCTGTGATGTCGTTGGAGCGAATTTGAGAATAGATCTTGTCCAACATTCTTAAAAAGATCAAAAACGTGCGATTCGATGCCGTTAGACTGTTCTTCTGGGGTTATATGAATTTCGTACGAATATCAAACGTGAAATAGAATCAGTATCGGTCGATTTATGCTTGAAAACTGTCGAAAATTGGGTCCAACGTCTATAATCAAATAAATGTCTTCGAATGTTCTCTCACAGGAATACAGAATTTCAAAAGAGTTTCACTGATATCACAAGTCGTTTTTGTTTTATTAAAACAAATTTTGTAGCGCAATTATTGAAACCCCCGTTATTTGAATTCTTCACAATGGTTCCTAGGGTTTTTTCCGTACTTTGATATTTTTTCTTCATTGCCAAACACGCTTTTCTTTAGTTTTCTAACAACGTTTTATATGAAAAGGAATTAAGAATTAAACAAATAATAAACAAAACAGTTTTTTTAATTGTACAATATTTTTTTTTCTTCACTTTTCACGGGTTTTAGAAAACTGCAAAATACTGCGGAACCATTCTGCTCACTATAGTGTAGATTTTGAAACACGTGGCATTTCTATAAAAGTTGTATCTTTTCAAAAACAACTTACACGTATAATAACACTCGTGATATGACCGCAACGTTTTCTAATCAAAAATTCTGATAATAGAACTGTCTAACGACAAGCTCGGCGCAACAGCACAATTAAAGTTGAGGTTTTAAGGTTTACTTCGAAAAATCGATTTTTTTATATTTTGACAGTAAAACCTATTGAAAACATGCTGTGAAAAATTCAGACCGAAAGTCTGCAGCTGCTACCTTTCTAAACGCATTTTTCTCGAATCATAATTTTCTGAAACTGTCATGGTCCTAAAAAAAAAGTATTCAACCGATTGCTTTAAAATTTACATATGTTCTTCTACTCATTAATAGTTATCGTCCCTACCAGAATTGTTTAGTTTCGAAAATATTTTCATATTTTTTTAAACGATTTTTAACGAAAAAAACAAGATTTTCGTGACTTTGTTTTGAAGTTGGACATTTTTTTTAAATGAAATTGATTATATTTGGTAGGGACTATAGCCGCAGAACTACTGAATATAATCCATTCGATATACTAAAAATTTAAAAAACAAAAAAAAAAAAAATTGTACATTTCAAAATACAAATAAAAATATATCAAAAAATTAAAATGATTGAATTTTGTTGTCGCATAAAAGTGGTAAAATGTATGCGTTCACATGAGAGTACCCCCTTAAGCGTTTTGAACAGAAAGCTGTGATCGAAACATATGACAATATTTGTCTCTTAGTGGTCGCTCGTAAGCTCCCGCCATCTGTGTCGCAAGAAAAGCATAAGAACATTGCTCAACGATGGATGTGCGATACGTTTTAACAGGGCTAGGGGGACAAAATATTCAATATCTTTGGAATGGTATGATTGAACAAAAATTTTTTTGCAGATTATTAGAGGTGAATATTTTCCGCGTTGTGTCACATACTTATTAGTTTTTTTGAAGTTAAACTTCTTATGCGAGTTCGGAAAAAGTTGCGTTAAACGTTTAACGCAGGGTTCTCATTTACTACTCCGCAGCAGCAAAATTTCTAAAATTATTGCTATGCTATCGCTACCGCTCTCACTTTGTCGGGAGCCACAGCATAGCCTTAGCATAACAATGTAAAGTATGTGCTCAACTCCGCTCCGAGTTTTGTTAGGTAAAAAACTATAGCTGAAGCGGGAGAAAAAAATTAAATTCTGCGCTATGCTCTGGCGTAGCAGTAGCAAAAAATTGGGAGCGGTAACACAGCAGAGCTAATGAAAATTTTCATGTGTTTGTCGTTTTTTTTTCTTTTTTGCTATTTTCTGTCATAATATTTGAATTAATTGAATAATTCAAACGAAAAAATGTTATGCAAATCATTTTGGCACTTGTTGAGTCAAGTGACTTTATAAATCTAAAATCAAATATTTTAAGAAATATAATTATAAAGTGAATTAGATAATAATTGAATAAATTATAAAATTTTTTTTATTATGTAAAATATTTTCCATTTTTATATTACCAAGAACATCATCTATTCCAAATGTATTACAATACTCAATTACTATGAATTTTCGAAATTAATTTTAACTACATATACTTTCCCCCTTTTTATATACATTAGGGTGTTTTCCTTTTTTTGAATTATTAATTTTGTTCGGTCCCGTCACGAAATTTCCTTGGAAATACCCCAACAAAAAATTCCCTGAAAATTTTAGCTCTACATATTAACATTAAGAACTGGACAGAGGCATGTAAAAATTTTCCATAGAAAATACACTACAATCTTGTTTTTTTATCTTTAAATTCCTACAGATCAGAGGTATTTTATGCAGCGTTTGAAAAACTACGCTACTCTCGTAGCATTTCATTTTACTCTTGCTACCGCTCTCACTTTGTCGGGAGCCACAGCATAGCCTTAGCATAACAATGTAAAGTATGTGCTCTACTCTGCTCCGAGTTTTTTTAGGTAAAAAACTATAGCTGGAGCGGGAGCAAAAAATTAAATTCTGCGCTATGCTCTGGTGTAGCGGTAGCAAAAAATTGGGAGCGTTAGCACAGCAGAGCTAATGAAAATTTTCATGTGCTACAGCTCTCGCATGTGTTTGTTGTTTTTTTTTCTTTTTTGCTATTTTCTGTCATTTACAAGTATGGTACAAGTTGGTATATAAAAGAAAGTCGTTTATAACTCAAGAATGGCTGAACCGATTTGGCTTAAAATTGGTCGGGAGGTAGCTTAGAAGCAGGGTAAGGACATAGGATACATTTTATCTCTTTATGCTAAAGTTCAATACATTTCTAAAATACAAAAATTATATTTCAAATCATAAGCATTTGTTCAAAATTTATGTAAGTCATTTGAAAATTTTAGTAATTCAAAAATAGAAAGAAATAAATAAAAATTTTCATATCCAAACATGCTTAGTATATGGGTTATACTGATTTTGCTCCTTAACCAGGTTCACATAAAGTGATCAATTACAGATTGAAATTTCTTACGAAGCCACGAAGAGGTCGCGCTAATATCGGTCGGGGTTCCTTTTGCCATCAACGTATGGCAGCCCAAGACACATGAACGACTACTCCCAGGATGCGAGGACATACATGTGGAATTATGGAACGCGGTCAATCAGCAAGCGATCGTCACGATGTCACAGCACGACTTTTCAAACAAGAGTTACGATATTTGATGGACTTTATCTTGAAGCAACGTATGGTATATATGATGTTGTTAGATGCTGGATGTATTCTGTTGAGTAGCAAAAAAAGTTAGCCGCACGCACACATTCTTCTTTGGATGGTGGATGGTGGTTCCACCAGATCAAACTGATGAACTCATTTCTGTGGAAATTCCTGATGCAGAGAAAGATACAGTATTATACCAAATGGTGAAAACCAATATAGCTCATGGACCTTGCGGACACCACAATCCCACTTCGGGTTGTATGTCTGACAATAAATGCACGTAACACTATCCAAATGCTTTTCTTTCGGAAACTCAAACTTGAAATGATTGATATTCACTGTATAGGCATCGCTCACCAGACGACAATGGCAGAACATTCAGCATTAAATTTAGAAGAATGAATATTGAAGTTGACAACACGTGGATCGCATCATATTCGCCATTATTATGTAATTCACATTCAAAAATCATATCAATGTTGAGTATTGCAGTTTGGTGCAATCGATAAAATACGTTTGTAATTACGTCACCAAAGGAAGCAACATGGCAATTATTGGTCTTGAACGATACGGTCGATACGTGAACTGCAATAAAGCGCTTTGTAGGATATTTAATTTTGCAATTCATGAACGTTTACCGACTGTTGTGCGTCTCGCAGTTAATTTGGAGAATGACCAAATAGTCTATTTCCACACAGAGAATACAGTACAGACAGGGGAAACACCCCCAGCAACAAAATTAACATTTACGAGTTTTTTCTCAACTTTCGTCAGTGATCCGTTTGCGTGAACATTGCTCTATTCGGAAATACCTTGATATTATACCTGGAATGCATCGTCAAAGAAATAGTTGCGCAGAAAGCAATTCCAACCAGTTAATAGATTAACATCCAGGTGTGTTATCAACTAATGTATTAGGACGAATTTACTCAATCCACCCGATAAACGACGATTGTACCTTCGGTTGCTATTGATTAATGTACGCGGTTCAACTTTATTTGAGTCATTGCGTACTGTGAATGGTACGGTGTGTGCAATCTTTGGAGAAGTAAGAAGCAATTACAATTGCTGGAACATGTTAATCATTGGGATGAAAATGAAGTTCGCACACTTTTCGCTATAAACATTTAGACAAATCAGCCTTCAAATTCGCGTCTAAAAATTGGAAATGGATCAATTCCAGTGGTTCGATATCAATTCCATCTGTCGTTAATCAATTCACGAAAGATGAACTCGTAAAGAATTACCAAGTGGAATTTCTATGTGCTTTGGAGAAACTTGGTATGACACCGCATTATTTGCGTCTCAAAATTGGATCTGTCGTTATTATGTTTCGTAATCTTCAAGCACCGAAACTGTGTAATGCAACCCGACTGATTGTAACGTAGCTATCTTAAAGAATGGGGCAGAATGCTTGACTCTACGAATTCCTCTGAGCTCCAACGATTTGCCATTTCAGTTCAAACCTTTTCAGTTTTCAAAGAGTTCTACAATTTTCCATATCAGTTCCAACGCATTCCGTTTCCAGAGAAAATTGCATTTAAGATGAGAATCAATAGGACACAAGGATAGTCGCTAGAAATGTGTGGCATAAATTTGGAAATGCTATGTTTTTCACACCGCCGGATATACGTGGCGTGCTCACGAGTTGGAAAACCATCTTCTCTGTACATTTACGCACCGAAACAGAAACAAAAAAAATATTGTTTATTAAGCTTCGTTACATTCAAAAAATTTGGAAAAATCGAAAATAAATGATTTTCAACACAATATAAATTCAACTTTATTTTCATTTCAAAGCACATAATTTCAGGCAGAACAACGGCTGCCGGGTCAGCTAGTCTTAATATATAAAAATCACGTGTCACGTTGTTTGTTTTCGATGGACTCCTAAACTACTGAACCGATTTTAATGAAATTTTTAACACTGTGTGCAGTTTGGTCCAACTTGAAAGATAGGATAGTTTATAACTCTCCTTATAGTCGCATTATTTATTTATTGCAAATTATTTGTTTATTATTAGCAAAGAGCTATCCACCAGTTGGTGGCGCTAACAGCGGTATTGAGTAAGTGCGGTATGTTACAGTAGATGGCGCTACATTTCTTTCTAAATTTTCATGGATTTATAGCCCTGACAGACGAGCAAAATTAATGCGCCTTAAGCAACGCTAATGCGCATTGAAATTTTATGGTGACAGACGGCAGACTTGTGCATTTGGACAGCTGATAGTGAAATTTGTTAATTTATTAAAACAAAAAGTGAAATGAAAGTGTGTGAAAAATTGAAGAATATTGGAAAAATGGATAGCAAACTGTGCGTTGCTATTTTTTGTTAATATACTTGCACATAATTTAATTAGCAATACAAAAACTGTTTACCTCTGAAGCTGTAAACACAAACAAGGCGGCAGATTTCCAGCGACATCTGTCAAACAATAGCAAAAATCTGTAATTTTTAACCAATGTTGCCTACTACATTCAGCCAAATGCACGAAATTCTTGTGCATTACAAACTTGCATTCACATGGGTCAAATGCGCAAATAAATGTAACTTAAGCCCGCTAATGCATATTAGCGCTGTCGTCTGTCAGGGCTATTAGGCTGTCATAACAAAAGCTGCCACTTGCTAAAAACATTAAATGAAAATGCGTTGTTTGAAGTTTATATTATTTGTGGTGAAGTTATACGAATCTATGACTTCCAATATTCTAAATTTAAGAAAAAATCACATACAATCCGTGAAATAAATAAAGTTATGTACATATGTATGGTCAGACAAATGAGCAATGCTGCCACTCTATTCCAGTAAATCTTCCTCGAATTTGGGAGATTTCAGAGAAATTTAGGAAACCGCAGAGTTGATTTCTGCATGTATTTCCTAAATGCAAAAAAAAAATTTCATTTAGTTGCATTTACGTATAGAATTTTGTATGGCTAATGCCCGGTTTCACAGTCCATATTTAAGTTATGCCTAAATAAAATCTTAGCTAAGTATTGTTGCAAACTGAGTAGTCGTTTGCGTTTCACAGTGAATGCTTAATTTCTATAAAATTTTATTATGATATATGGCAACGTTATGGGCAACAACAAAAGAACCCCAAATTTCATCACTAGCGAGTCGGAGCACCTATGGGAACTGAAGGAAAAGTATAAGCTGTTATTGAGTGCAAACGAACGGACACTTGCCCTACGCGACGAAAGATGTCGCTGAAAATTCAAAGCAAATTCAAAACAAAAATTAGCTGTTTTTTAAGCATTGCTTAAGCCTTCCATTTTCAGTGCTTAAGCATAACCTAAGTATGAACTGTAAAACACCATTTTCCTGTTTTATTATATATTAAATAAAAGAAAGTTGTGTTAGTTACACCATTTATAACTCAAGAACAGCTGAACCGATTTGGTTGAAAATTGGTGGAGAGGTAGCCTAGAACCGGCGTAAGGACATAGGACTTTTTTTCTTTATACCAAAATTTAATAAAACTCATAAATACAAAATTTATATTTCAAATCACAAGCATTTGTTCAAAGTTCATGTTTGTAGGAATCATTTGAATATATGCATACAATTTTAAACAGATTCTTCCTCAAAAATAATACAATTGCTAAGTATTTGGAATAGTAGAAAAGAACTGCAACCAAATACGCAGTGAAATAGATTATAATTGGCTCAGTAAAACTGATGTCATAACCTTTCCAGCGGACCTTTTCCTCTTTCCACGCCTGAGAACCGGTTCATCATGTGCAGTCCACTAGAATAACTGTCGATTAGACTTCAGTGGGAAATGATGGAGCTATGTTTCTATTGTCAAACACCGACGCAAAAATTCGGTTTTATTACGATTAAAGAGCACTCAAACACTTCTCAGAATCAGTTATTCGTTGGGTTTGTTGGATTATGAACTTGCGAGGCACACACTTTGCCCAGAGCTTTCGCCTCTTTAAGCTTAGCAAATATCTTTTCATCGGTGGATTTCCATGAGCCAAAATGCAACAGTATTTTCACAAAAAAAGCAATGCTTCATTGACACACGAAATGTTTTATGATCCATTTTTTTGTAAACTAACACAAGCTGCTTCACAAAAATTCAAAATCTCCTTAACTAATAGTTATAATCCAACTAATAGAAATCATATACATAGATGGTAGTTGTAGTATTTTCAGCCACAGTGAAGCGTGGACGGGTCCTCTAGTTTCTTTCTATTTTTGAATTACTAAAATTTTCAAATGATTCTTACATAAATTTTGAACAAATGCTTATGATTTGAAATATAATTTTTGTATTTATGAGTTGTATTGAATTTTAGCATAAAGAGATAAAATGTATCCTATGTCCTTACCCTGCTTCTAAGCTACCTTCCGACCAATTTTAAGCCAAATCGGTTCAGCCATTCTTGAGTTATAAACGACTTTCTTTTATATACCAACTTGTACCATACTTGTAAATGCCAGAAAATAGCAAAAAAAGAAAAAAAAAACAACAAACACATTCGGGAGCTGTAGCACATGAAAATTTTCATTTGCTCTGATGTGCTACCGCTACGCCAGAGCATAGCGCAGAATTTAATTTTTTGCTCCCGCTCCAGCTATAGTTTTCTACTTAACAAAACTCGAAGCAGAGTAGAGCACATACTTTACATTGTTATGCTAAGGCTATGCTGTGGCTCCCGACAAAGTGAGAGCGGTAGCAAGAGTAAAATGAAATGCTACGAGAGTAGCGTAGTTTTTCAAACGCTGGTTTAACGCTAACATATTTACGCTAGTTTGTTGGCGAAGCTGTTCGAGTAGCAGAGGAAGCGGTGACAATCGGCGATCGTTTGTTAATTTCTTTCGGCACAGCTCGGATTTTCTACCAGCAACACAATGTCAGAGATGAAGAGATGTCCAACTCCTCTCTCACTGGAAGTGAGAGAACAATTGCTAAACGTCAAAACCTACTGAACTTTGACAGCTAATCGAGTTCAGTAGGTTTTGACGTTTAGCAATTGAAAAAGAGGGACGACCAGATTGAAATCTTACCAAAAAATATGTAAACGTAGGGATTTGTTGCAACGTTCAAGACCACGTATAAAAACTGTAAAGCAATGAAAATTAAATAAATTTGTGAAATTTAAAGGCATTTGATGAAAGGTTTTGTAATTTGAAGCATCATAGTATTATTTTCAATGGAAAATTATTAAAAACATTTAATGATTGAGAGCTAACAAGCTTAAATTCTTTTATTGGGTATTGAGAGGTCAAAAGTCAGTTATTCTAACATACTTCAATAAGATTTAAATAGTTTCTCCATATAATAAATAACCACTATATAGTAATTTTTATTCATACTAAATGTTGGGTGTTTTAATTTAAATGTCCAAAAATTATTATTTTGTTCAATCTGGCCATAATGGAAAATGTTATAAAAAACGCTAATTTTGAGGCGCTCTCACACTGGAATAAGTTTAACATCCCTTTATTCCTGATATATGTACTAGCAGACCCGGCCACGCATTGCTGTGGTTGAGTGATTCAAGAAGGATTTGAAAGACAAAATTTAACACAAATTAACATAACATTTTCATAACATATTTAATAAATACTTTGAATATTTGTATTTGATATATATACATAATGTCTTTATTGGTAATAAATCGCAGTTAATGTTCAATGAAGCGCCAATCGATGTACAATATTTTTGGTCAATCGGTCCTTTGTTAATACAAATAAGCTTGATGGTCTTCCTACTCGTGGACACGCCACATATAATTGCCCATGGGAGAAACATGGATTTTCCAAGTCTGATCCGCAAATAGACATTGTTTGGCCTTGATATTTATTTATAATCATCGCGTAAGCTAAACGAATGGGAAACTGTAGTCTTTTAAATGGTATGGGAGAATCGGATGGTATCATCGGAATACGGGGTAACAAAACAATTTCTCCTTTAAACTTTCCTGTCAAAATAGTTGCTTCAAGAACGTTTCCAGTAATTCTTTTGATCACCAAACGTGTGCCGTTGCATAGTTTAGGACGGTTTAAATTACGCAGTAGAATAATCGGTGATCCAATTTTCAATCGTAGATTGTGTGGTGGCATTCCTGATATACCTAAAGAATTTAAAAATTCAATTGGGAAATTCACTGCCTCGTTTTCTTCTACAGTAGCATTGATAGACTTAAATGACATTAAATCACCTGGTAATAATTGTTGTATCTGGTAGTTAATTAGATCAACATCAACATTTTTCGCTGCTAAAATTGCACGATTACTTAACCAGTCATGATTTAAATAGTTATTTAGTATATCTGGGAAGACACTCTCAATCAGTTCATGTTTAGTTTGAACAACAGTACAGAAATTATCTGGCAATCTAATATGTTGAGTATCTTGAACAAATTCTATTTCACCGTTTCCAAGATCCAGTAATTGTTTAGAAAATTCTTGTGCTGTGGATCATTTTGGAGTTGTACTCGCATGTTTTTTTGTCAGTCTGAGTGTTTCAACATTTCTCCATAAAATTGATTGTTTTAGACATGAAGTTAACATCTGCAAAAGTAGAGCGAGGAATAACTGGCAACGTTTGCCGAAAATCACCAGAGAGTAAAAAAAATAGTACCACCGAAAAGTCTGTCACTATTGTTTAAAACCTGCATAGTCTATTTAATGCTTCCAGTGAATGCTTATGAGCCATAGTAACTCATACCAAATTACGATCGAAGTCTTCCGTTACACTGCTGCCATTCCGCTTCTTTTTTTGATATTACACATTGCATTTGAATTGTTATGAATATCTAATGGTAGCTTGAAAGCAGAATGTGCTGTCCGCCCACCATCCAACAAAGTAGCAGCATTGCCTGATGATGCAACTGCTAATGCAATTTTATGTTGTGACCGTAGTTTCGCAAAAATGAAAGATAACAAATATGTTATACCGGTCCCTCCTGGTGCATCTAAATAGAAAAAACAGCCTTGTATGGCATTAACAGCCAACATAATTCGATTGCATATGCTCTTCTGCTCTTCAGTTAACAATGGTTCATTGTAAGTAACAAATGTATTTAAATCACGATTATTAAATTGTTCTTCTCGCTGCAAATCACTATTTACTCAGTCTGTAGCTGGGCGATCAGGAGATGGAATACCATAATGTCTAAGTGGTAAACATCAGATCTTCTTCTTCTTCTTAATTGGCGTAGACACCGCTTACGCGATTATAGCCGAGTTAACAACAGCGCGCCAGTCGTTTCTTCCTTTCGCTACGTGGCGCCAATTGGATATTCCAAGCGTAGCCAGGTCCTTCTCCACTTGGTCCTTCCAACGGAGTAGAGGTCTTCCTCTTCATCTGCTTCCCCCGGCGGGTACTGCGTCGAATACTTTCAGAGCTGGAGTGATTCCATCCATCCGGACAGCATGACCTAGCCAGCGAAGCCGCTGTCTTTCAATTCGCTGAACTATGTCAATGTCATCGTACATCTCGTACAGCTCATCGTTCCATCGAATGCGATATTCGCCGTGGCCAATGCGCAAAGGACCATAAATCTTTCGCAGAACTTTTCTCTCAAAAACTCGCAACGTCGACTCATCAGTTGTTGACATCGTCCAAGCCTCTGCACCGTATAGCAGGACGGGAATTATGAGTGACTTATAGAGTTTGGTTTTTGTTTGTCGAGAGAGGACTTTGCTTCTCAATTGCCTACTCAGTCCGACGTAGCACCTGTTGGCTAGAGTTAGCCTGCGTTGGGTTTCCAGGCTGACATTGTTGGTTGTGTTTATGCTGGTTCCCAAATATACGAAACTATCTGCAACTTCAAAGTTATGACTGTCAACAGTGACGTAAGAGCCAAGTCGCGAGTGCAACGACTGTTTGTTTGATGACAGGAGATATTTCGTCTTGCCCTTGTTTACTGCCAGACCCGTTTGCTGTGCTTCCTTATCCAGTCTGGAGAAAGCAGAACTGTATACTCTAATAAAAGATTGTACCTGCTCGATTAAGTTCTGCAGCTCGAATTATTTTCTCCAGCAGCAGGTTGAAGAAGTCGCACGATAGGGAGTCGCCTTGTCTGAAACATCGTTTGGTATGGCTTGGAGAGGTCCTTCCCGATCCTGACAAAGCTTTACGTGTTGCTCAACGTCAGTTTACACAGCCGTTTTAGTTTTGCGGGGATATCAAATTCAGACATTGTGGCATAAAGGCAGCTTCTTTTCGTGCTGTCGAAAGCAGCTTTGAAATCGAAGAAGAGGTGGTGTGTGTCGATTCTCCTTTCACGGGTGTTTTCCAAAATTGGGCGTATGGTGAATATCTGGTCGGTTGTTGATTTTCCAGGTCTAAAGCCACACTGATAAGGTCCAATCAGCTTGTTGACGGTGGGCTTTAATCTTTCACACAATACGCTCGATAGAACCTTATATGCGATGTTGAGGAGGCTAATCCCACGGTAGTTGGCGCAGATTGTGGGGTCTCCTTTTTTATGGATTGGGCAGAGCACACTTAAATTCCAATCGTTGGGCATGCTTTCGTCCGACCATATTTTACAAAGAAGCTGATGCATGCTCCTTATCAGTTCTTCGCCGCCGTGTTTGAATAGCTCGGCCGGCAATCCGTCGGCCCCTGCCGCTTTGTTGTTTTTCAGGCGGGCAATTGCTATTCGAACTTTTTCATGGTCGGGTAATGGAACGTCTGCTCCATCGTCATCGATTGGGGAATCGGGTTCGCCTTCTCCTGGTGTTGTGCATTCGCTGCCATTCAGCAGGTTGGAGAAGTGTTCCCTCCATAATTTAAGTATGCTCTGGGCATCGGTCACTAGATCACCTTTGGGGGTTCTACAAGAGTATGATCCGGTCTTGAAACCTTCTGTAAGCCGCCGCATTTTTTCGTAGAATTTTCGAGCATTACCCCTGTCGGCCAGCTTATCAAGCTCTTCGTACTCACGCATTTCGGCCTCCTTCTTTTTCTGTCTACAAATGCGTCTCGCTTCCCTCTTCAACTCTCGGTATCTATCCCATCCCGTACGTGTAGTGGTCGATCGTAACGTGGCGAGGTAGGCAGCCTGTTTTCTCTCCGCTGCGACACGGCACTCTTCGTCGTACCAGCTGTTCTTTTGCACTTTCCGAAAACCAATGGTTTCGGTTGCAGCTGTACGTAAGGAGTTTGGAATGCCGTCCCACAGTTCCCTTATACCGAGTTGTTGACGAGTGCTCTCAGAGAGCAGGAGTGCAAGCCGAGTAGAGAATCGTTCGGCTGTCTGTTGTGATTGCAGCTTCTCGACGTCGAACCTTCCTTGTGTTTGTTGACGTTCGTTTTTTGCTGCACAGAGGCGGGTGCGTATCTTGACTGCAACAAGATAGTGGTCCGAGTCGATGTTAGGACCTCGGAGCGCACGCACATCTAAAACACTGGAGACGTGTCTTCCGTCTATCACAACATGATCGATCTGGTTG
This sequence comes from Bactrocera tryoni, assembly GCF_016617805.1. NCBI lineage: Eukaryota > Metazoa > Arthropoda > Insecta > Diptera > Tephritidae > Bactrocera > Bactrocera tryoni. The sequence continues at coordinate 18,793,535 of NW_024395824.1, read as the reverse complement.
GTAGTTTTTCGATCCGCAGACAGCCAGGTAGCTTGATGTATCTTCCTATGCTGGAATCTAGGACTACCGATAACCATATTTCGGGCCCCGGCGAAGTCGATCAGCCTCAACCCATTTGGGGATGTTTCATCGTGGAGGCTGAATTTACCGACCGTAGTACCAAAGATACCTTCTTTGCCACCGTGGCGTTAAAATCGCCAAGCACGATTTTGACATCGTGGCGGGGGCAGCTCTCATAAGTGCGCTCCAAGCACTCATAAAAGGCATCTTTGGTCACATCGTCTTTCTCTTCCGTCGGGGCGTGGACGCAAATCAGCGATATGTTGAAGAACCTCGCTTTGATGCGGATTGTGGCTAGACGTTCATTCACCGGAGTGAATGACAGTACTCGGCGACGAAGTCTCTCTCCCACCACGAATCCCACACCAAACTTGCGCTCTTTTATATGGCCACTGTAGTAAATGCCACAGGGACCTACTCGTCTTTATCCTTGTCCCGTCCATCGCATTTCTTGGACGGCGGTGATGTCAGCCTTTATTTTCACGAGGACATCAACCAGCTGGGCAGCGGCACCTTCCCAATTAAGGGACCGGACATTCCAGGTGCATGCCCTTAAATCGTAGTCCTTATCAGAGAACTTTCCTCACTTGCGTGAACTTCTACACATGACTCCATCCTCCAAACTTGAGATCATAATATATTAATCTTCAATCATCAATAATGCTTCGTTAGCATATCTTGTGTGAAGTCTAAGTTTGTAGAGTCGTTTATATGTTTATGTCGGTAGAGTATATCTTCAGTCATGTAGTTCTTATATTTTTCCCACAATGTAGATGACTGTGTTGGAAAACATGTCGTCAAAATAATGGCAAATAGTTGACGAATATTACTCGGCGAGGACGTTAAAGCAGCATCAGCAAGTGTCAGATCCCAATGGCTGTCATCTTCTAAAAGTTGCAATGCGTGACATGCATCTTTATATGTACTGAACACTTGGCAATTAACTGTTCGTAAAAATTGAATAAAGACATTTACCAACAATAAACGCGGAAAAAAGCATTCACGTTGTTTTGGATTCAGTATAAAGTCGTCCCAATGTCTTAGCTTTAAATATGCCTGCAATTGAAGGATGTCGTCCTCCCTTTTTACGTGGTTCCCATTTTTTAGCTGACGTGTTCCATGTAAAATAGCATGGAATATCAGTGTGTAATAGTGTTTTTGCGAATTGACCATACATACAATTTTTGACAAAGAATGAAAAATTCGGTTAGTGTCATTTTTGGTGGTTCACATGCTCTTTGGAGAATATTTTCTTCCGTGAAATACACACGTTGTCCATTTTCAAGATGCACTGCAAGATGTTGCATAGCAGGTTCTCTATGGTGTATGGGGAAGCTAAGTATGCGCCAGATAGCTTCATTGCTGCTAATGTATCTACCCATTAGGTAGCGTGTTATTTTATCATTTTCGTCTATATTTTGTACTCCAAATACGGCCAAATCACTGCCCTTATGAACGTACTTGCAAATATACTTGATGGATTTGACAGAACTGCAAAGCTCAACATTAATATGAGCCTTGTACGTTTTGGAGAGTAGTGGTGAGTATGGTACTACCCATTGATTGTCAATTTCAAATTGGTTAGAATTTGAAGTTCTCATTTTATATATATGACCACCGTTTCTGCGGCGATACAATGGATAACCATCAATATTAGCAATGGTATCATTTGTGAATTTCTTAGGAAAATTTTTCTTACATTTCCCGTTTTCCATGCATGGTGATGTCATGTTAAACGCTCCACACGGTCCATGAATCATATGACTTGTAACAATATTAAATAATTCTTGATCAATTGAAGAATCTGGAATTTCGGCTAAAATAATTTGATCAATTTCCTCTTGACGAATTTTATCTTCAAGCCAAATTAAAATGTGAGCATGAGCTAAGCCTCGTTTCTGCCACTCAATTGAATATAACCAACAACACGTTTTGCCAAAAACTGAATATTTTGTTATAAAATCTATCAAAGATTTCAACTGTTGTTTAAACACTCGTGCAGTAATATCGTGACGATGTATTGATTGTTGACCTGGTAATAATAAAGATTGGATTCCCTCCCAATTTGGATTACGAGGTGTGTTCAAAAAGTATCGCGAATTTTGTGTTTTTTCAGAAATTATTTATTTATTCATGAATATCTATTTTGTCCCCTTCAAAGTAATCCCCATGAGATATTAAACACTTGTGCTAACGGTTTTTCCATTTATCGAAGCACTTCAAAAAATCATTTTTTTTTATCTTCTTCAGCTCCTCTTTCGATGCCGTCTTTATCTCGTCAAGAAAAGCGTAACGTCGTCCTTTCTTGGGCCTCTTCAGTTTAGGGAACAAGAAAAAGTCACAGGGGGCCAGATCTGGGGAATACGGTGGCTGCGACATCATTGGTGTGTTGTTTTTGGCCAAAAAGTCGCGCACAAGCAAGGATTGCTTCGCGCAAATTGCGCATAACTTGCAGGTAATATTCCTTATTGACCGTTCTTCCCTGTGGCAAGAACTCATGATGCACCACGCTTCTGCAATCGAAGAAAACTGTCAGTAAACTGTCGCGATACTTTTTGAACACACCTCGTACACGTAAATGTTATAAATAAATCTGGACGACTGTAATGACGTACATTAGTCATTGCATCCAACAATAGCATCTCGTAAGTGAATGTAATCCTCTGATCGTAGTTTAGCTTGGTTGAACCGAATGAATCGCAAACGTTCGCTTTCAATTTTAGCAAACATATCCACAACGTATTGATGATACAATTGACGATATCGAAAGATATAGTTGTCTTGATTGTATCTAATCATTAATCGATACGAATAGTAGTTCATTGAACTAACTTTTTTATTTAATTCATTACCATTGACTGGATCCCACTGTTTAATATTGATATGATATCCATCTTGACCTTGCCAGAATATCAGTGGGTACTGGAGTGCATCGTACGAACGGTGTAAATCTGAAATTCTACTTACTGAATTATCTCGGCGTGTAATTTTTATGGATCTGTTATCAACTGGATCACCGACCATAATAATAGCAACTTCATCAACGGTTGGTGCATTGAATCTGCCGGCGTGTTCTCCCACAGGCACTTTGTCCGCTTTAATGACAATTTGATAATTGTCACTTTTTAATTATGGTGACACTCTTTTAAACAATTGAACCAATTGATTATTGCTCTTCAAAAATAATTCTAACGAAAATACAATTGCTCTCTCTTCTGCTTGTTCAATCAAATTATACTGACATCGAGTTGTTACACGTTCTTCGCAATTGCCCATAAAATATATCTTTAGAAATTTTGGCTTTGGCATCAATGATCCAATTTTATGGTATACCTGGCCATCAGATGACAAATCACAAACTTTGGATGCTCCAAACCACGTTATTTGGAAGCACGATTTGAATTTTCGTGTCTTACGCAAAAATAATTTCGATTCATTGCCAAGAATTTCGAAGAATTGCCATTGCCATTCGAATGCCAGAAAGAAGGGATTTCAAAGGTTCAGGTGGAGTAGGGAGTGGTGACAATACAACTTTTCCTGAAGCGCAACACATGTCGGGTGTTTCATTGTGATATTTTAACGCCTGACAATAATTGCATATTTTGTCCATCGCACCAATAGTGACTTTAGAATCAGCCGAGTAATTGATGTCTGGTTCGTAATCAAATGCAAGACGAACAAATGATCGACGTGTTACTGCGCGGTTGGTCCGATGATATTCTCGGTTTTGTTCTCTTTGAATCTATGTGTTGTTGTCGTGCCACCCTGGCTCTCAATGACTTTTCTTGTCGACGATTATCACGCTGTTGTCGTGATTCTCGTACATGAATTTCAGCTGTACGAATTCTTTGAGCTGCATTTCTTTCTGCTCTCTGTTCGACTGATTCATGAGCTCTTTCAACACGTGCACGTCGAGTGTCTTTGCTACGGGCGCTAAGGTTAGATTTTTTGTGTGGCATTTTACTAAAAATAGTAATTGAATTTCATTCACATTAATGAATTTCACTGTTCTCTGATTTTGTAGATTATATATTTGGTTGTATTTATGTAAGTGTAAATTAGAAGTGAAACAAAATGTTAATTATTAAGGTTTGAATTAATTCCGATAAAAATTAAATTTAATTGAGAATTTCCACCTGTGTGTTCCAGCACCGGTGAGCAAATAAACCACTGTAGAATTTGAAATTCTGAATTTCAGTTAAACGAAAAGGTCTCCACTTATTGTAGTTGGTGCTTTTGTTGTGGGTTGTTTTCCAATTGGAGAAATAATACCCAGCTGTTCGCATAGGGTTGCAAAGTCTTTCCGTTTTTTATTTGTTTTTTCAATGAAGAATGCGCAATAAAAAAATAAATCTAAAACAGTATTTTTATACATCAGCTAAAATATATTGCTTTTTTAACTTGCAATGTGTTTAAGCTCAACTGAGATTTATCATTCCTTACCACTGGTGGGGGGAAATGAAGAGACCTTCACTGAGCTGAGAATTATTTCATTCTGTTTTTATTTTTAAATTTGGAAGCCGTATATACTAATTTTCAAAATATCCTAAATAACTAAATATATGTGTATGTTTATATGTATGTATGTTGGCTATTGTTTTAACCTTTGTTGTGTGAACTTGGGTTTGTTTTAATGTGCGTACATTTACAAACAGTTGCTAAAATGTATTCTAAGAACCCGTGGGTTATCATATGCAAACATCTTATCCTTAGTAATGTTTGTGTTATTGTCTGTTGAATGCTACTGATTTGCATGACAATGCATTTTAAGTATGTGTCTGTTTCTGTATATGTGTATGTATGTTCAATATATTTGAACATACATAGATAATTAATATTAGTTTACTGTATGTAAGTTAACACTAAACATATTTACGTTTCTCACCAAACATATTTACATTTCTTAATAATTACTACGAAACGTATAAGCATATTTTTGCTATACTTTCGCTGACTATCATTTCCTGTTTAGTTCCAAATTTTGTTTAGCCCATTTCCGATCGTTGCACGCGCGACCCAAAAGTGCTGACGTAGCGTCTGCATTAAATGCACGGTCACTTTGAGCCCAATTACACGAGGCAACTTTTGTTGCGGCAACTCTTGGTTTATAGGCGAGGGGGCGACGAGGAGAGGGGAATCGCGCCGAGTTTCCAGTGTTCAGCAACTCGCTTTGTGTTCTTATTCGTAACAGTTCGCTGCGACGTTTTTCGGCATTCGTGTTCTTTCTTTCGTAATACATAGTTGCATTTGCGTATCTTTTTTTGAAATTAATATTTTGAATATATTTAAAAAATTTAATTTCATCTTTTGGTAATTAATTTGCAAATATGTATAATATAATATAATATAAATATTTTAGAAAATGGAGTATGATGAAAAAATCGAATTAATTAAAGATATTGTGAAATGTATGGAGGAAGCCATACAAATTGATTCAGACGATAGTAAAAAGGGTGATATATCTTTGTTTTAATAAATAAAATGTATTTCTTAATTGACAGAGCTGATTAATATATGTGATAGAGTGGCCCAAATACCTATAAGGAAAAAGAAACGACAATGGGTTAAAGTAAAGAGTAGACAATGGGTTAAAATAAAATGAAAGAGAATGAGAAAAAAAAACTCTAGCAGAGTTGCGCAACACAAGTTGCTCGTGTGAAGGTAATGGGCGACAGCAAAAGAGAATCGCCCGAGAATTAGCAACTAAAGTTGCCTCATGTAATCGCGAACTTTGCACTACATGTGATAATCGCTGCTCACACACTTTTAATTCCAATAACTAATTTTTAACATAAGTTCCAATTCAGTAGTTAAGTGGTAGTTAATAAGTGCGGTTGACAAAAAGGTTGGACTAAGAAGACATAGTCTTCCCAACGAGTAATAGTGACTAAACGGAAAGAAATTATATAATATAATAAAATCCCTTTAAAAAAAAACTAAAATAAAAAGTATTTTATTAACTTGTATGTGTGTATTGCAGCATATTGTTTATTGCTGCTTGACATGGGGTTGTTTTCAAGTGTACAATTTAATACATGTGTGTGTGTGTTTAATGTTATCTCTTTTGTAAATTTATGACTTGCGTCTACCCATGCATTTTTATTATTATTAAATGTGCGTTGCATCTAAATGCATTATGTATATATGTATGTATGTATGTATATTAATATATAAATAGATATTTATATTTAGTAGAAATTCGGCTTTGCTGATAAGTACGCATGTTCAATGATATTTGAACATATTGCCGAGGGAAAGAAATGATTATCTAAAATTAGTGGACTGTATATGTTTTCATAATCTTAAATATTACAAATTTCTTAACTAATCTTATTTAAGAAAACGAACATGTTCAATTTTGAACACAATGTCTTACGTTTAATTTAAGTTTACATTCGTAAATTTGTAATTTAATTAAACTTATTTGTGCTGGTAACCCTTCTCTTAATGTGCTTATACGCTGTGCATAACACTTTTCCAATTGGAAAATAACCGTAGGTTCATGTCGTGCTAAATTTTACATGTTGATACATTTTGAGAAAGCAGCATATTTATGCAAAACCGGGTCATTGTTAAATAGTTTTTCATTAAATATGATATAAATAAATGTTTACATGCATCTCCTAATTAGAAATAGTTATTCCTGCATACACACCACCTGTGGCCATCGAATGGCATCCACATAGGGTATTGTAGTAAACTACCTGCCGCTTACAACACTTCGCTGTTGGTATTTAATTTTGGTAAGCGTTCAGTGTGGTCGGTGTTGTCAGTGTTTTTTTTGTGACAGCTGAAAATTATAAACTTTTATTTTAATTTAATTTAATGTGAATGAATTTCACTATTCTCTGATTTTGTAGATTATATATTTGGCTGTATTTATGTAACTGTAAATTAGAAGTAACAAAATGTTAATTATTAATTGTGGAGACGATAAAATTGTAGCTTATATAAAACGTTTGTATTTTTAACATAGCGTCATCTGTTAGAATCTTTTTGAGCTACCAAATAATACAAATAATTTGTAATAATATAATATTGCGAGTATAAATTGAGATGTAAGCTATACTATCATCTAAGTTGGACCAAATTACATGTATATGCCAAGTTTCATGAATATCAGTTGACTCGTTTTTGAGTTCATTCAAAACATACACACGGGCACTGGATTTTTATACATAAGATATGCCATACAAATTCTATTGGTATATAGTATGTGGAAATGATAACGAATATGCATATTTCATATGAAGGTCATCAATTTTCTTTGAAGAAATGAAGTTCATTTGGCACATCTTCACTTTGTAATAGTCGAAATAAATATATATAATATTTGAAATATTAATTTATTTAAAAATTAAAAAATAAAATTAAAATTATTGAAGTGAAACTTCTTAGGTTGCGTTGAACGTTTAACGCTTCAGTGGAGGGGGAATAGCGTTGAACGATTAAAGCAACTCGGAAGGAGAAGAGCAACAGAGAAAGATAGAGTGAGAGAGAGAGAGAGAGAATGAGAGTAAAACAGAGAACTTAAAGCATAGAGAAGGTGCAAATTGAATTCTGTATGATGTTGTACATATATGAATTTAAGAAAGTGTTGGTCACTCCACCATATTTTTATCCTTTCCCTCTCGCCAGTTTTCTTTCATACAGAATGATATCAGAGATCGGAATGCGCTGCTGTTTCTCTGACTTTAAGCCTACTTACATTAAAAGAAGTGGATGACTGAACGCCAGCGCAAAGCATGTAGTGCAAGCGCACACCACCACCGCATGTTACGATCAATTTAAGCCTGCATATACATATTGACATCGGCAAAGAAGTGTTTCAAGTGTTACACACGAGACAAGCAGACACTTTGTTTGACCTGTTGCCGAAGGTATAAGACACTGCGTTTAGCTTATTGCCGAAGGCATGACACTTTATTTGACTGTTTTTTACTGTAACAACAATTCAACGACACTTGACCGGCGCGCTTATTTTATAATTTCAGTTATTCTGTTGCGCTCGGTTTGTTTACACGGAATTAAAAACTTGGCAGTTTTGTTTAATATAACTTTGTAACTTAATAAGCAGTAAGTAGTATAATGATATTATTCTGTAGTGTATATTGTATGTATGTATGTGTTCACAAATAAATGAGTTATTTTATGTATGGATATGTGTTTTTCTATAGATTTTATATAATGTCCGATACACAAGCTTTTATCACTAAACAAATTACGAATGGTGTTTAAACCTTATCACTGCAACACAAGGGAAGAAGTTTCATTTGGAATATATTGTCAGAGGTTTTGAAAACAGATGGTACCAGAGTAGAAGGGATGGTATACTGCCGCAAATGCCGCAAAGTTCTTAAATGTAATAAAAATTACTCATCCAACCTGAATCGGCATCCTTGCTGCCAAGCCATCAAACATACAGCAGTTTTAAAAACTGTAACAGAAGAAGACAAAAAAAAAGCTATTGTTGCATGCGCAGAATGGGTTACTGAAGATTGTAGGCCATTTTATGGTATCAGTGGTTCAGGTTTCGCAAAGTTAGTCAAGTTTTTTATAAAGATAGGTGCAACCTATGGGGAAAATGGTATAGCCAGGAAAAAGTTAAAATTACGGGAAATTTTGACTTATTTGAAGGGTGGACAAATAATTCCAAAAACTATCCTCGTTTATCAAAATTAGCTTTTCAAATTCATTCAACTCCTGCTAGCAGTGCAGCGGCTGAACGAGCTTTTTCAATGGCTGGCAATATTATAACTGAGAAGCGAAGCCGACTAGCGCCAAATGCAGTCGATAGTTTATTATTTTTACATTTCTATTATAAAAATTTCAGCAAATAATTGTGATATGTCAACACTCCGTTGAAAATTACAAACGCACCACATATTGAATAATAAATAAAAGGCAAAAGTACAAGACTACAAATTGTATTTTTTTCTAGTTAATAGGTAAATATGTAATTATGTAGCATATGCAACCATCGTTCAATTGCGTTCCTCTGTTAGCGCCAAAAGCGTGTTATTGGTAGTCAAATAAAGTGTCATGCCTTCGGCAATAAGCTAAACGCAGTGTCTTATGCCTTCGGCAACAAGTCAAACAAATTGTCTGCTTGTTTTGTGCGTAACACTTGAAACACTTCTTTGCCGAAGTCAATATGTTATGCGCACTCCTCGCTTTGCGCTGGTGTTCTTTCATCCACTTCTTTCTCTTTAGCATCACACGTATCAGTCAATGCAGTGTTCAGTCGCAGAAGCAAGAAGTATTGACTAAGTGTACAATAATTGCGGCCACCGCATGCAGATCTCTGAATGATATGCATTTCTTGGAATATCACTAAGAAGTTTCACTTCTTCCGCGCACAAGTTTTTAGCGTGAAGAACACCTGAAAAATTGTTTAACAGAAAATTATGTAAAATATTATTATTTAAACAAAAGGACCATGAAAAAATATTTATAGTATATCAGAAACATTTTTCTTTAACTTCACAAAATTTCATCGATTTATCTCTAGTAGTTTATGAGAAAGTAATTTTACAATTTTTTCGTTCTCTAAATTTTAACCATCAATAACTTTAACAAAAAAAATAATTTTGACGAAATATTTATACCACAGGGTATGCGTCTGATCCCCTTCCTAATGAGCTGCTAATTTTCAAATTCGGAAATGTTTCGAAATTTTCATGGACCACTTGACTTGGTTTGACCCAATTACAAAAACGCATGTACGAAGATTTACTTCCAATAAAGGCCACATATCTGCCGTGAACATTCCGAATTGTTTAAGTTGAAAAAAAATGACGCAAAATCGATTGATTCTTGGGTGAAAGGGTTCAGACTCCCTATAATTATTTTAAGGCCTTGATGATGCTAATACATTCATATTGTTATTACAATTGTTAAGTTATCGAAGTGTACCACATATAGGTGGATTTATAGTGGTGATTAATAGTTTTATAACTTTGAAAGAGTTAAAATTGTGCAATGTTCTCTGAGGAACATTAAAACGTTTCTGAATGGTAACGTGCTGTTGATAACTGATAAAAATTAAACAATCACCATATTTTCCAAGTAATTTTTTAATAATACTTTGAATAGGTATTGTTACCGATGAAAGAAAAATCATCATAAACCTATATGTTCAGGCCAAATCGTTAAGAGAAATAAGAAAAATAGTTGGCCGAACTTATTCATCAAAAATTATATTTCAACTGGATCCAATTTATTAAAATGCTGGTCGGCCAACTGTGTTAACAAATGACGAAAACAAGCGTGTTGTAAAACTGCAAAATCCAAGGAAGCTCATCAATTGCAACTGGAAGTGCAGCAAAGGTTTTCTAAAGTTGTTTTCGACGATACAGTTCGTAGAACTTTGAAAAAAGCTGGATATGACAGTCGAGTAGCCCGTAAGAAACCCTATATTTCGGAAGTGAATAGGCAGAAACGGATGTACTTTGAGAATTAATGTGTTTTAAAGTATTCAGATTTTTGGAATAGTCTTATATTTACGGACGAGATACGTTTTGCTTATTTGGGATAAAAGGGAAGACACTGGACATATGGAAGAAGAGGGGAAAGGCGTATGAAAAAGAAAATATGGTGCGAATTGTGAAACATGATGGAAGCGGTGTTATGGTTTGGGGCTGTATGGCAGACAATGGTGTTAGAAAACTCACATTTATTGACTCCATAATGGACCAGAGATTATATAAACAAATTTTGAAAAGCAATCTTCTGCAAAGTGCTCAGCAACTGGGGTTGGAACAAAGTTTTTGGTTTCAACAAGATAACGACCCCAAATATACTGCACAAATGTGAAGGTATGGCTTTTGTATAATAGCCGTGTTTTATTTGACGATCACAAGCTAACAGCTAAATCGTTGACAAATAAAACTCTCTTAGCTTAATTCATATTTTCACTTAAAAACGAAGTGTGTTGGCAATGCGGGAGGGAACAATCAGCTGAAATTCAATTTATTTCAAAATGTCTGATGTGGAAAAAAGGTTAGTTTTTAATCTTCAATTTGTAAACGGGATATTAAATTACTATATAAATATATTTATTTTGGTATTTTGATGATTTTAATTAAAAAAAAAAATATAACAAATGTTCATATTTGTATTAATTTTAACTTAAACAAAATGCAAAATTTTGTTATTTTGGTTGCTTTACATTTTCATCTGTCAAAACGAACTCTATCGTTATTGCCAACTAAGTTTTTTTAGAAAAATCATAGCTATTTTGACTGGCAATGCCTCTGGTTGAATATACAAGCTATGATAGCTTATCACATAATTATGTTGGCTAAGTCTTCCATACAAAATAAACTAATACCTTAATTTGCTGGTCAAATAAAACACGCCTAATGTAAAAAAACCAGTTGCGAACTGCTCCTCAATAATTGGATCTAAACCCCATTTAGCATTTATGGGAGTTGCTCAAGCGAAGACACCGAAAATACTTCATAATATCAAGAAATGAGTTCAAGAATATTATAATGGAGGAATGGGCGAAAATTACGGCAGAAGATACAGGGAAACTTGTGGATACACTGCTCAGACGTCTCACACAAGTACTCAAAGGACACGAGGGATGACCAGATGTAATTAGAGGGATTTGTTGTCTCGTTGAAGACCATTAATAACAAATGTAAAAAAATGAAAGACGGAGGATGGAGTCATGTGTAGAAGTTCACACAAGTGAGGAAAGTTCTCTGATCGCCATTCACTTGGGAGTGGTCAGAAACTATTCTTTTACATATGGCTCAAGCAGCTCACGACTTCCGGTCTTAGACCAAGTATCCTCTGGCACATAGAGTGCTAATAGGGCTGCACAGCTAAGAACATCCGTTTGAAGACGAGCTAAAGTGAGAAGGCGAAACATCTCCTTCGCAGGGTTGTGCGCTGAGTTTGGGACCCGCCACGTCAAAAACGCACGCAATGAAAAAGAACAATAAGCCTCGGAAGAGTGACCTCCCTTTTGGCATGCACCTGGAATGTCCGGTCCCTTAATTGGGAAGATGCCACTGCCCAGCTGGTTGATGTCCTCGTTAGAGTGAAGGCTGACATCACCGCCGTCCAAGAAATGCGATGAACGGGACAAGGACTGAGATGAGTAGGTCCTTGTGTGTATCTTTGGCACTCTTCTTCTTCCTTATTGGCGTGGCCACCGCTTTTCGCTACGTGGCGCCAATTTGATATTCCAAGCGAAGCGAGGTCCTTCTCCACCTGGTCCTTCCAACGGAGTGGAGGTCTTCCTCTTCCTCTGCTTCCCCCGGCGGGTACTTTTAGAGCTGGAGTGTTTTCATCCATCCGGACAACATGATCTAGCCAGCGTAGCCGCTGTCTTTTAATTCGCTAAACTATGTCAATGTCGTCATAAATCTCATACAGCTCATCGTTCCATCGAATGCGATATTCGCCGTGGCCAACGCGCGAAGGACCATAAATCTTTCGCAAAACTTTTCTCTCGAATACTTGCAACGTCGACTCATCAGCTGTTGTCATCGTCCAAGCCTCTGTACTATATAGCAGGACGGGAATTATGAGCGACTTATAGAGTTTGCTTTTTGTTCGTCGAGAGAGGACTTTGCTTTTCAATTGCCTACTCAGTCCGAAGTAGCACCTGTTGGCTAGAGTTAGCCTGCGTTGGGTTTCCAGGCTGACATTGTTGGTTGTGTTTATGCTGGTTCCCAAATACAGCCGAAACTATCTGCAACTTCAAAGTTATGACTGTCAACAGTGACGTAAGAGCCAAGTCGCGAGTGCAACGACTGTTTGTTTGATGACAGGAGATATTTCGTCTTGCCCTTGTTTACTGCCAGACCCGTTTGCTGTGCTTCCTTATCCAGTCTGGAGAAAGCAGAACTGTATACTCTAATAAAAGATTGTACCTGCTCGATTAAGTTCTGCAGCTCCGAATTATTTTCTCCAGCAGCAGGTTGAAGAAGTCGCACGATAGGGAGTCGCCTTGTCTGAAACATCGTTTGGTATGGCATGGAGAGGTCCTTCCCGATCCTGACAAAGCTTTACGTGTTGCTCAACGTCAGTTTACACAGCCGTTTTAGTTTTGCGGGGATATCAAATTCAGACATTGTGGCATAAAGGCAGCTTCTTTTCGTGCTGTCGAAAGCAGCTTTGAAATCGAAGAAGAGGTGGTGTGTGTCGATTCTCCTTTCACGGGTGTTTTCCAAAATTGGGCGTATGGTGAATATCTGGTCGGTTGTTGATTTGCCAGGTCGAAAGCCACACTGATAAGGTCTAATCAGTTTGTTGACAGCGGGCTTTAATCTTTCACACAATACGCTCGACAGGACCTTTATACGCGATGCTGAAGAGACTTATCCCACGGTGGTTGGCGCAGATTGTGAGGTCTCCCTTTTTGTGGATTGGGAAGAGCACACTTAAATTCCAATCGTTGGGCATACTTTTGTCCAACCATATTTTGCAAATAAGCTGATACATGCTCCTTATCAGTTCTTCGCCGCCGTGGTTGAATAGCTCAGCCGGCAATCCATCGGTCCCCGCCGCTTTGTTGTTCTTCAGGTAGGTAATTGCTATTCGATTTTTTTCTTGGTCGGGCAATGGAACGTCTGCTCCATCGTCATCGATTGGGGAGTTGGGTTCGCCTTCTCCTGACATTGTACTTTCACTGCCATTCAGCATACTGGAGAAGTTTTCCCTATATAATTTTAGTATGCTTTGGGCATCGGTCGCTAGATCACCTTTGGGGGTTCTACAAGAGTATGCTCCGGTCTTGAAACCTTCTGTTAGCCGCCGCATCTTTTCGTAGAATTTTTCAGCATTACCCCTGTCGGCCAGCTTGTCAAGCTCTTCGTTAACGTTGCGAGGTAGGCAGTCTGTTTTCTCCCCGCTGCGACACAGTACTCCTCGTCGTACCAGCTGTTCTTTTGCATTTTTCGAAAACAATGGTTTCGGAAGTAGCTGTACGTAAGGAGTTTGAAATGCCGTCCCACAGTTCCCTTATACCGAGTTGATCGATCTGGTTGGTGGTTTTTCGATCCGAAGACAGCCAGGTGGCTTGATGAATTTTCTTATGCTGGAATCTCAGCCTCGATCCATTTGGGGATGTTTCCTCGTGGAGGCTGAATTTACCGGCTCTTTCGCCAAAGATACCTTCTTTGCCCACCCTGGCGTTAAAGTCGCCAAGCACGATTTTGATATCGTGGCGCGGGGCAGCTCTCATAGGCGCTCTCCAAGCGCTCATAGGAGGCATCTTTGGTCACATCGTCCTTCTCTTCCGTCGGGGCATGGGCGCAAATCAGCGATATGTTGAAGAACCTCGCTTTGATGCTGATTGTGGCTAGACGTTCATCCACCGGAGTAAATGGTAGTACTCGGCGACGGAGTCTCTCTCCTACCACCAGTAACAGGAGTTCTCCACTCCTTTGGAAGGACCAGGTGGAGAAGAGCCTCCTTCGCTTGGTGTCTACGCCAATAAAGACGAAGAAGAAGAAAACAATGAAAATGATAGAAAAAAGTTAAATTTAAATGTACTTGATGAATTTGAAGCGTCATAGTATTAATTTTCAATGAAAAATTATTAAAAACATTTATTAATTGAGAGGTTGAGCTTAGATGCCTTTATTAAGTATTGAAAGTTCAAAAGTTACTTGTTTTAGTATACCATAAAAAGCTTTAAATAGTTCCTTCATATATTAAATGACCACTACATAGTAATTTTGAATTGGATGTTTTAATTGAAATTCCAAAAAAAAAAAATTGATAAAAAACGCTAATTTTGAGTCGCTCTCACACTGGAATACGTTGGACATCCCTGACTGCTGGGTGGGATTTAGAGTAGCATCCCCCGAATTCGGGGCTAAAATGGGTATGTACGGTTCTCTAGAATAAGAAAATATGCTTTAAATGCAAATATATCAAGATCCATAAGTCAGCGGCAACTATATTCTTAATCGGGAGGGCCTAATCTATCCATACATACCCATTTTAACAGCGAAATCGGGGGATGCTATTCTAAAATTTGCCCTAGCTGCATTATTAACTGACCGACCAAAATAGAGATTAAGATCTCTTTTAGACCTTATTTGCTATAAGAAATGCACCTGTGAACGGTATTAAACCAGCTTAATGCAGCCGATGTTTTTTCTTGATTTTTTATTTATGTTCTATTTGTCTAAATATTAAATTTGATTGCATTTTGGGAAGTAGGAATGGTTCATGTCTGGTTTTGTGTATGTTGAAATTGTAAAAAAACGTTGTTGAATTTATGAGCCGGAAGAATATATGCCAAGTTAAGCAGCCGCTAAGAACTCCTGAGATGCGCATGTTTCAACGCCTTACGTTAAGATCACGAGCGTGATAGTGATGGTTAACATAGCTTTTATTATTTACCACACCGCGCAGTATCGTCTCATCAACGGCGATATCGACCGAAGAATACTTCCCTAGAATGTCATTATATAGTTATCCGATCAAGCAATGCAGAGCTCAAAATATTCAATATAAACATCTCCCCCGTTACTTGTTACTCTATAAGATATCCCCAGAACATAGGTGCGCTACCTCGTGTTGAAAACCGTTTGGTACTTGGCCACTATAACGTACCCCACGCTTTTTGGCACTCTTCGATATTCTGTACCATGAACGACGATGCACCACCAGAATCATGGGCAGCTGTAGCAGCTCGCCTGGTATTACTTAAGTTAGTGGTGGTCTGATAACAGCATAACTCTCGTATCAGACTCTCTGCCCATAATAATCTCCATCGAAAAACACTTCGAATTCTGTGAACAACCGTACCTACGATAGTTTTAATAAAAGCTAACTGGGTCGGCTTCACAGAATTCACTTAGAACACCTTTAATGCACTTTCCATTTCTACTTAAATACACATGTATTCGTTGGCGAACGTCAATTCCGCATGGTGATCGCTGCTGCTAGTATTCGCTTCATTCCCCTGGTCGAATTTAAGAACTACGACCCAACTTCCCAGCTGAAGCAGCAATCTCTCCGACGGAGTGGGCAAGCTTTGGAATACTGTAAAATCCTTTTCCAATTTGAACATGACAATAAACGTATCGAAATTGAGTTGGACGGTCGTGTCTCCTCGGACCCGAAAAAGTGCGCGAGCTATATTAGATGAAAATTTATACTGCACCCTTCGGTGGATAAGGCGAAAAAGTGTGTTACCCGCTGCTCAAATTGCCAAAATACTGCGCACCACTTGCTTTCACTTATGGGGTAGTTCTGAGTGTCATCAACAAAACAAGGGCATTTGAATCCATGGTCCAGACAAATATAAATGATATGGCATGATATTTATCAAAAATATTAAAAATTAAAAACAAACCACAATCAGCTGTAGATAAAATCATTTGAAGTTATGAGCTTTACCGAAATGTAAAAGACTAACATGCGATTAAAACTATAATTATAATTAGGTATAATTTATTTACTTATGCTTTCTAAAAACATAAAAAAAACAAAATTGGAGAAAATCCCGAGA